>NW_028244941.1:0-164000 GCF_964263255.1 Lissotriton vulgaris
TCAGAAATGTGGAAAATGGTCCGTTTTCAAATGTTTTATTTTTGAACGTCAGTTCACATTTGTAGGTGGATCATCAGTGTTAGAGCTAAAATTAGCATGTTTAAAGTGATTTTCATGCTTCCAGGGGCTCGGAAGTTAATTAAATACCCATTTGGAGGCATTTAATGTTCGAGCAAAAACGGCTGATTTTCGACAAAAGAGATAACACCCCCCCATTACGTCATGCTTCAGAAATGTGGAAAATGGTCCTTTTCAAATGTTTTATTTTTGAACGTCAGTTCACATTTGTAGGTGGATCATCAGTGTTAGAGCTAAAATTAGCATGTTTAAAGTGATTTTCATGCTTCCAGGGGCTCGGAAGTTAATTAAATACCATTTGGAGGCATTTAATGTTCGAGCAAAAACGGCTGATTTTCGACAAAAGAGATAACACCCCCCCATTACGTCATGCTTCAGAAATGTGGAAAATGGTCCGTTTTCAAATGTTTTATTTTTGAACGTCAGTTCACATTTGTAGGTGGATCATCAGTGTTAGAGCTAAAATTAGCATGTTTAAAGTGATTTTCATGCTTCCAGGGGCTCGGGAAGTTAATTAAATACCATTTGGAGGCATTTAATGTTCGAGCAAAAACGGCTGATTTTCGACAAAAGAGATAACACCCCCCCCATTACGTCATGCTTCAGAAATGTGGAAAATGGTCCGTTTTCAAATGTTTTATTTTTGAACGTCAGTTCACATTTGTAGGTGGATCATCAGTGTTAGAGCTAAAATTAGCATGTTTAAAGTGATTTTCATGCTTCCAGGGGCCCAAAACACAAGATTTATGGAATGGTTAAAAGTGCATGAAAATGGCCAATTTACTCACTCTGAGTTCTCAAAAAGGGTTTCTTCACCCGGAAGTTAATTAAATACCATTTGGAGGCATTTAATGTTCGAGCAAAAACGGCTGATTTCGACAAAAGAGATAACACCCCCCATTACGTCATGCTTCAGAAATGTGGAAAATGGTCCGTTTTCAAATGTTTTATTTTTGAACGTCAGTTCACATTTGTAGGTGGATCATCAGTGTTAGAGCTAAAATTAGCATGTTTAAAGTGATTTTGATGCTTCCAGGGGCTCGGGAAGTTAATTAAATACCATTTGGAGGCATTTAATGTTCGAGCAAAAACGGCTGATTTTCGACAAAAGAGATAACACCCCCCCATTACGTCATGCTTCAGAAATGTGGAAAATGGTCCGTTTTCAAATGTTTTATTTTTGAACGTCAGTTCACATTTGTAGGTGGATCATCAGTGTTAGAGCTAAAATTAGCATGTTTAAAGTGATTTTCATGCTTCCAGGGGCCCAAAACACAAGATTTATGGAATGGTTAAAAGTGCATGAAAATGGCCAATTTACTCACTCTGAGTTCTCAAAAAGGGTTTCTTCACCCCGGGAAGTTAATTAAATACCATTTGGAGGCATTTAATGTTCGAGCAAAAACGGCTGATTTTCGACAAAAGAGATAACACCCCCCCATTACGTCATGCTTCAGAAATGTGGAAAATGGTCCGTTTTCAATGTTTTATTTTTGAACGTCAGTTCACATTTGTAGGTGGATCATCAGTGTTAGAGCTAAAATTAGCATGTTTAAAGTGATTTTCATGCTTCCAGGGGCTCGGGAAGTTAATTAAATACCATTTGGAGGCATTTAATGTTCGAGCAAAAACGGCTGATTTTCGACAAAAGAGATAACACCCCCCATTACGTCATGCTTCAGAAATGTGGAAAATGGTCCGTTTTCAAATGTTTTATTTTTGAACGTCAGTTCACATTTGTAGGTGGATCATCAGTGTTAGAGCTAAAATTAGCATGTTTAAAGTGATTTTCATGCTTCCAGGGGCTCGGGAAGTTAATTAAATACCATTTGGAGGCATTTAATGTTCGAGCAAAAACGGCTGATTTTCGACAAAAGAGATAACACCCCCCATTACGTCATGCTTCAGAAATGTGGAAAATGGTCCGTTTTCAAATGTTTTATTTTTGAACGTCAGTTCACATTTGTAGGTGGATCATCAGTGTTAGAGCTAAAATTAGCATGTTTAAAGTGATTTTCATGCTTCCAGGGGCTCGGAAGTTAATTAAATACCATTTGGAGGCATTTAATGTTCGAGCAAAACGGCTGATTTTCGACAAAAGAGATAACACCCCCCCATTACGTCATGCTTCAGAAATGTGGAAAATGGTCCGTTTTCAAATGTTTTATTTTGAACGTCAGTTCACATTTGTAGGTGGATCATCAGTGTTAGAGCTAAAATTAGCATGTTTAAAGTGATTTTCATGCTTCCAGGGGCCCAAAACACAAGATTTATGGAATGGTTAAAAGTGCATGAAAATGGCCAATTTACTCACTCTGAGTTCTCAAAAAGGTTTCTTCACCCCGGGAAGTTAATTAAATACCATTTGGAGGCATTTAATGTTCGAGCAAAAACGGCTGATTTTCGACAAAAGAGATAACACCCCCCCATTACGTCATGCTTCAGAAATGTGGAAAATGGTCCCGTTTTCAAATGTTTTATTTTTGAACGTCAGTTCACATTTGTAGGTGGATCATCAGTGTTAGAGCTAAAATTAGCATGTTTAAAGTGATTTTCATGCTTCCAGGGGCTCGGGAAGTTAATTAAATACCATTTGGAGGCATTTAATGTTCGAGCAAAAACGGCTGATTTTCGACAAAAGAGATAACACCCCCCCATTACGTCATGCTTCAGAAATGTGGAAAATGGTCCTTTTCAAATGTTTTATTTTTGAACGTCAGTTCACATTTGTAGGTGGATCATCAGTGTTAGAGCTAAAATTAGCATGTTTAAGTGATTTTCATGCTTCCAGGGGCTCGGGAAGTTAATTAAATACCATTTGGAGGCATTTAATGTTCGAGCAAAAACGGCTGATTTTCGACAAAAGAGATAACACCCCCCCATTACGTCATGCTTCAGAAATGTGGAAAATGGTCCGTTTTCAAATGTTTTATTTTTGAACGTCAGTTCACATTTGTAGGTGGATCATCAGTGTTAGAGCTAAAATTAGCATGTTTAAAGTGATTTTCATGCTTCCAGGGGCTCGGGAAGTTAATTAAATACCATTTGGAGGCATTTAATGTTCGAGCAAAAACGGCTGATTTTCGACAAAAGAGATAACACCCCCCCCATTACGTCATGCTTCAGAAATGTGGAAAATGGTCCGTTTTCAAATGTTTTATTTTTGAACGTCAGTTCACATTTGTAGGTGGATCATCAGTGTTAGAGCTAATCCAGGGGCCCAAAACACAAGATTTATGGAATGGTTAAAAGTGCATGAAAATGGCCAATTTACTCACTCTGAGTTCTCAAAAAGGGTTTCTTCACCCCGGGAAGTTAATTAAATACCATTTGGAGGCATTTAATGTTCGAGCAAAAACGGCTGATTTTCGACAAAAGAGATAACACCCCCCCATTACGTCATGCTTCAGAAATGTGGAAAATGGTCCGTTTTCAAATGTTTTATTTTTGAACGTCAGTTCACATTTGTAGGTGGATCATCAGAGTTATGGAATGGTTAAAATTAGCATGTTAAAGTGGCCAATTTATCACTCTCAGACTTCTCAAAAAGGGTTTCTTCACCCCGGGAAGTTAATTAAATACCATTTGGAGGCATTTAATGTTCGAGCAAAAACGGCTGATTTTCGACAAAAGAGATAACACCCCCCCATTACGTCATGCTTCAGAAATGTGGAAAATGGTCCGGTTTTCAAATGTTTTATTTTTGAACGTCAGTTCACATTTGTAGGTGGATCATCAGTGTTAGAGCTAAAATTAGCATGTTTAAAGTGATTTTCATGCTTCCAGGGGCTCGGGAAGTTAATTAAATACCATTTGGAGGCATTTAATGTTCGAGCAAAAACGGCTGATTTTCGACAAAAGAGATAACACCCCCCCATTACGTCATGCTTCAGAAATGTGGAAAATGGTCCGTTTTCAAATGTTTTATTTTTGAACGTCAGTTCACATTTGTAGGTGGATCATCAGTGTTAGAGCTAAAATTAGCATGTTTAAAGTGATTTTCATGCTTCCAGGGGCCCAAAACACAAGATTTATGGAATGGTTAAAAGTGCATGAAAATGGCCAATTTACTCACTCTGAGTTCTCAAAAAGGGTTTCTTCACCCCGGGAAGTTAATTAAATACCATTTGGAGGCATTTAATGTTCGAGCAAAAACGGCTGATTTTCGACAAAAGAGATAACACCCCCCCATTACGTCATGCTTCAGAATGTGGAAAATGGTCCGTTTTCAAATGTTTTATTTTTGAACGTCAGTTCACATTTGTAGGTGGATCATCAGTGTTAGAGCTAAAATTAGCATGTTTAAAGTGATTTTCATGCTTCCAGGGGCCCAAAACACAAGATTTATGGAATGGTTAAAAGTGCATGAAAATGGCCAATTTACTCACTCTGAGTTCTCAAAAAGGGTTTCTTCACCCCGGGAAGTTAATTAAATACCATTTGGAGGCATTTAATGTTCGAGCAAAAACGGCTGATTTTCGACAAAAGAGATAACACCCCCCCATTACGTCATGCTTCAGAAATGTGGAAAATGGTCCGTTTTCAAATGTTTTATTTTTGAACGTCAGTTCACATTTGTAGGTGGATCATCAGTGTTAGAGCTAAAATTAGCATGTTTAAAGTGATTTTCATGCTTCCAGGGGCTCGGGAAGTTAATGAAATACCATTTGGAGGCATTTAATGTTCGAGCAAAAACGGCTGATTTTCGACAAAAGAGATAACACCCCCCCATTACGTCATGCTTCAGAAATGTGGAAAATGGTCCGTTTTCAAATGTTTTATTTTTGAACGTCAGTTCACATTTGTAGGTGGATCATCAGTGTTAGAGCTAAAATTAGCATGTTTAAAGTGATTTTCATGCTTCCAGGGGCTCGGGAAGTTAATTAAATACCATTTGGAGGCATTTAATGTTCGAGCAAAAACGGCTGATTTTCGACAAAAGAGATAACACCCCCCCATTACGTCATGCTTCAGAAATGTGGAAAATGGTCCGTTTTCAAATGTTTTATTTTTGAACGTCAGTTCACATTTGTAGGTGGATCATCAGTGTTAGAGCTAAAATTAGCATGTTTAAAGTGATTTTCATGCTTCCAGGGGCCCAAAACACAAGATTTATGGAATGGTTAAAAGTGCATGAAAATGGCCAATTTACTCACTCTGAGTTCTCAAAAAGGGTTTCTTCACCCCGGGAAGTTAATTAAATACCATTTGGAGGCATTTAATGTTCGAGCAAAAACGGCTGATTTTCGACAAAAGAGATAACACCCCCCCATTACGTCATGCTTCAGAAATGTGGAAAATGGTCCGTTTTCAAATGTTTTATTTTTGAACGTCAGTTCACATTTGTAGGTGGATCATCAGTGTTAGAGCTAAAATTAGCATGTTTAAAGTGATTTTCATGCTTCCAGGGGCCCAAAACACAAGATTTATGGAATGGTTAAAAGTGCATGAAAATGGCCAATTTACTCACTCTGAGTTCTCAAAAAGGGTTTCTTCACCCCGGGAAGTTAATTAAATACCATTTGGAGGCATTTAATGTTCGAGCAAAAACGGCTGATTTTCGACAAAAGAGATAACACCCCCCCATTACGTCATGCTTCAGAAATGTGGAAAATGGTCCGTTTTCAAATGTTTTATTTTTGAACGTCAGTTCACATTTGTAGGTGGATCATCAGTGTTAGAGCTAAAATTAGCATGTTTAAAGTGATTTTCATGCTTCCAGGGGCCCAAAACACAAGATTTATGGAATGGTTAAAAGTGCATGAAAATGGCCAATTTACTCACTCTGAGTTCTCAAAAAGGGTTTCTTCACCCCGGGAAGTTAATTAAATACCATTTGGAGGCATTTAATGTTCGAGCAAAAACGGCTGATTTTCGACAAAAGAGATAACACCCCCCCATTACGTCATGCTTCAGAAATGTGGAAAATGGTCCGTTTTCAAATGTTTTATTTTTGAACGTCAGTTCACATTTGTAGGTGGATCATCAGTGTTAGAGCTAAAATTAGCATGTTTAAAGTGATTTTGATGCTTCCAGGGGCTCGGGAAGTTAATTAAATACCATTTGGAGGCATTTAATGTTCGAGCAAAAACGGCTGATTTTCGACAAAAGAGATAACACCCCCCCATTACGTCATGCTTCAGAAATGTGGAAAATGGTCCGTTTTCAAATGTTTTATTTTTGAACGTCAGTTCACATTTGTAGGTGGATCATCAGTGTTAGAGCTAAAATTAGCATGTTTAAAGTGATTTTCATGCTTCCAGGGGCCCAAAACACAAGATTTATGGAATGGTTAAAAGTGCATGAAAATGGCCAATTTACTCACTCTGAGTTCTCAAAAAGGGTTTCTTCACCCCGGGAAGTTAATTAAATACCATTTGGAGGCATTTAATGTTCGAGCAAAAACGGCTGATTTTCGACAAAAGAGATAACACCCCCCCATTACGTCATGCTTCAGAAATGTGGAAAATGGTCCGTTTTCAAATGTTTTATTTTTGAACGTCAGTTCACATTTGTAGGTGGATCATCAGTGTTAGAGCTAAAATTAGCATGTTTAAAGTGATTTTCATGCTTCCAGGGGCTCGGGAAGTTAATTAAATACCATTTGGAGGCATTTAATGTTCGAGCAAAAACGGCTGATTTTCGACAAAAGAGATAACACCCCCCCATTACGTCATGCTTCAGAAATGTGGAAAATGGTCCGTTTTCAAATGTTTTATTTTTGAACGTCAGTTCACATTTGTAGGTGGATCATCAGTGTTAGAGCTAAAATTAGCATGTTTAAAGTGATTTTCATGCTTCCAGGGGCCCAAAACACAAGATTTATGGAATGGTTAAAAGTGCATGAAAATGGCCAATTTACTCACTCTGAGTTCTCAAAAAGGGTTTCTTCACCCCGGGAAGTTAATTAAATACCATTTGGAGGCATTTAATGTTCGAGCAAAAACGGCTGATTTTCGACAAAAGAGATAACACCCCCCCATTACGTCATGCTTCAGAAATGTGGAAAATGGTCCGTTTTCAAATGTTTTATTTTTGAACGTCAGTTCACATTTGTAGGTGGATCATCAGTGTTAGAGCTAAAATTAGCATGTTTAAAGTGATTTTCATGCTTCCAGGGGCCCAAAACACAAGATTTATGGAATGGTTAAAAGTGCATGAAAATGGCCAATTTACTCACTCTGAGTTCTCAAAAAGGGTTTCTTCACCCCGGGAAGTTAATTAAATACCATTTGGAGGCATTTAATGTTCGAGCAAAAACGGCTGATTTTCGACAAAAGAGATAACACCCCCCCATTACGTCATGCTTCAGAAATGTGGAAAATGGTCCGTTTTCAAATGTTTTATTTTTGAACGTCAGTTCACATTTGTAGGTGGATCATCAGTGTTAGAGCTAAAATTAGCATGTTTAAAGTGATTTTCATGCTTCCAGGGGCCCAAAACACAAGATTTATGGAATGGTTAAAAGTGCATGAAAATGGCCAATTTACTCACTCTGAGTTCTCAAAAAGGGTTTCTTCACCCCGGGAAGTTAATTAAATACCATTTGGAGGCATTTAATGTTCGAGCAAAAACGGCTGATTTTCGACAAAAGAGATAACACCCCCCCATTACGTCATGCTTCAGAAATGTGGAAAATGGTCCGTTTTCAAATGTTTTATTTTTGAACGTCAGTTCACATTTGTAGGTGGATCATCAGTGTTAGAGCTAAAATTAGCATGTTTAAAGTGATTTTCATGCTTCCAGGGGCTCGGGAAGTTAATTAAATACCATTTGGAGGCATTTAATGTTCGAGCAAAAACGGCTGATTTTCGACAAAAGAGATAACACCCCCCCATTACGTCATGCTTCAGAAATGTGGAAAATGGTCCGTTTTCAAATGTTTTATTTTTGAACGTCAGTTCACATTTGTAGGTGGATCATCAGTGTTAGAGCTAAAATTAGCAAGTTTAAAGTGATTTTCATGCTTTCAGGGGCCCAAAACACAAGATTTATGGAATGGTTAAAAGTGCATGAAAATGGCCAATTTACTCACTCTGAGTTCTCAAAAAGGGTTTCTTCACCCCGGGAAGTTAATTAAATACCATTTGGAGGCATTTAATGTTCGAGCAAAAACGGCTGATTTTCGACAAAAGAGATAACACCCCCCCATTACGTCATGCTTCAGAAATGTGGAAAATGGTCCGTTTTCAAATGTTTTATTTTTGAACGTCAGTTCACATTTGTAGGTGGATCATCAGTGTTAGAGCTAAAATTAGCATGTTTAAAGTGATTTTCATGCTTCCAGGGGCTCGGGAAGTTAATTAAATACCATTTGGAGGCATTTAATGTTCGAGCAAAAACGGCTGATTTTCGACAAAAGAGATAACACCCCCCCCATTACGTCATGCTTCAGAAATGTGGAAAATGGTCCGTTTTCAAATGTTTTATTTTTGAACGTCAGTTCACATTTGTAGGTGGATCATCAGTGTTAGAGCTAAAATTAGCATGTTTAAAGTGATTTTCATGCTTCCAGGGGCTCGGGAAGTTAATTAAATACCATTTGGAGGCATTTAATGTTCGAGCAAAAACGGCTGATTTTCGACAAAAGAGATAACACCCCCCCATTACGTCATGCTTCAGAAATGTGGAAAATGGTCCGTTTTCAAATGTTTTATTTTTGAACGTCAGTTCACATTTGTAGGTGGATCATCAGTGTTAGAGCTAAAATTAGCATGTTTAAAGTGATTTTCATGCTTCCAGGGGCTCGGGAAGTTAATTAAATACCATTTGGAGGCATTTAATGTTCGAGCAAAAACGGCTGATTTTCGACAAAAGAGATAACACCCCCCCATTACGTCATGCTTCAGAAATGTGGAAAATGGTCCGTTTTCAAATGTTTTATTTTTGAACGTCAGTTCACATTTGTAGGTGGATCATCAGTGTTAGAGCTAAAATTAGCATGTTTAAAGTGATTTTCATGCTTCCAGGGGCTCGGGAAGTTAATTAAATACCATTTGGAGGCATTTAATGTTCGAGCAAAAACGGCTGATTTTCGACAAAAGAGATAACACCCCCCCATTACGTCATGCTTCAGAAATGTGGAAAATGGTCCGTTTTCAAATTTTTTATTTTTGAACGTCAGTTCACATTTGTAGGTGGATCATCAGTGTTAGAGCTAAAATTAGCATGTTTAAAGTGTTTTTCATGCTTCCAGGGGCTCGGGAAGTTAATTAAATACCATTTGGAGGCATTTAATGTTCGAGCAAAAACGGCTGATTTTCGACAAAAGAGATAACACCCCCCCATTACGTCATGCTTCAGAAATGTGGAAAATGGTCCGTTTTCAAATGTTTTATTTTTGAACGTCAATTCACATTTGTAGGTGGATCATCAGTGTTAGAGCTAAAATTAGCATGTTTAAAGTGATTTTCATGCTTCCAGGGGCCCAAAACACAAGATTTATGGAATGGTTAAAAGTGCATGAAAATGGCCAATTTACTCACTCTGAGTTCTCAAAAAGGGTTTCTTCACCCCGGGAAGTTAATTAAATACCATTTGGAGGCATTTAATGTTCGAGCAAAAACGGCTGATTTTCGACAAAAGAGATAACACCCCCCCATTACGTCATGCTTCAGAAATGTGGAAAATGGTCCGTTTTCAAATGTTTGTTTTTTGAACGTCAGTTCACATTTGTAGGTGGATCATCAGTGTTAGAGCTAAAATTAGCATGTTTAAAGTGATTTTCATGCTTCCAGGGGCCCAAAACACAAGATTTATGGAATGGTTAAAAGTGCATGAAAATGGCCAATTTACTCACTCTGAGTTCTCAAAAAGGGTTTCTTCACCCCGGGAAGTTAATTAAATACCATTTGGAGGCATTTAATGTTCGAGCAAAAACGGCTGATTTTCGACAAAAGAGATAACACCCCCCCATTACGTCATGCTTCAGAAATGTGGAAAATGGTCCGTTTTCAAATGTTTTATTTTTGAACGTCAGTTCACATTTGTAGGTGGATCATCAGTGTTAGAGCTAAAATTAGCATGTTTAAAGTGATTTTCATGCTTCCAGGGGCTCGGGAAGTTAATTAAATACCATTTGGAGGCATTTAATGTTCGAGCAAAAACGGCTGATTTTCGACAAAAGAGATAACACCCCCCCATTACGTCATGCTTCAGAAATGTGGAAAATGGTCCGTTTTCAAATGTTTTATTTTTGAACGTCAGTTCACATTTGTAGGTGGATCATCAGTGTTAGAGCTAAAATTAGCATGTTTAAAGTGATTTTCATGCTTCCAGGGGCCCAAAACACAAGATTTATGGAATGGTTAAAAGTGCATGAAAATGGCCAATTTACTCACTCTGAGTTCTCAAAAAGGGTTTCTTCACCCCGGGAAGTTAATGAAATACCATTTGGAGGCATTTAATGTTCGAGCAAAAACGGCTGATTTTCGACAAAAGAGATAACACCCCCCCATTACGTCATGCTTCAGAAATGTGGAAAATGGTCCGTTTTCAAATGTTTTATTTTTGAACGTCAGTTCACATTTGTAGGTGGATCATCAGTGTTAGAGCTAAAATTAGCATGTTTAAAGTGATTTTCATGCTTCCAGGGGCTCGGGAAGTTAATTAAATACCATTTGGAGGCATTTAATGTTCGAGCAAAAACGGCTGATTTTCGACAAAAGAGATAACACCCCCCCATTACGTCATGCTTCAGAAATGTGGAAAATGGTCCGTTTTCAAATGTTTTATTTTTGAACGTCAGTTCACATTTGTAGGTGGATCATCAGTGTTAGAGCTAAAATTAGCATGTTTAAAGTGATTTTCATGCTTCCAGGGGCTCGGAAAGTTAATTAAATACCATTTGGAGGCATTTAATGTTCGAGCAAAAACGGCTGATTTTCGACAAAAGAGATAACACCCCCCCATTACGTCATGCTTCAGAAATGTGGAAAATGGTCCGTTTTCAAATGTTTTATTTTTGAACGTCAGTTCACATTTGTAGGTGGATCATCAGTGTTAGAGCTAAAATTAGCATGTTTAAAGTGATTTTCATGCTTCCAGGGGCTCGGGAAGTTAATTAAATACCATTTGGAGGCATTTAATGTTCGAGCAAAAACGGCTGATTTTCGACAAAAGAGCTAACACCCCTCCATTACGTCATGCTTCAGAAATGTGGAAAATGGTCCGTTTTCAAATGTTTTATTTTTGAACGTCAGTTCACATTTGTAGGTGGATCATCAGTGTTAGAGCTAAAATTAGCATGTTTAAAGTGATTTTCATGCTTCCAGGGGCCCAAAACACAAGATTTATGGAATGGTTAAAAGTGCATGAAAATGGCCAATTTACTCACTCTGAGTTCTCAAAAAGGGTTTCTTCACCCCGGGAAGTTAATTAAATACCATTTGGAGGCATTTAATGTTCGAGCAAAAACGGCTGATTTTCGACAAAAGAGATAACACCCCCCCATTACGTCATGCTTCAGAAATGTGGAAAATGGTCCGTTTTCAAATGTTTTATTTTTGAACGTCAGTTCACATTTGTAGGTGGATCATCAGTGTTAGAGCTAAAATTAGCATGTTTAAAGTGATTTTCATGCTTCCAGGGGCCCAAAACACAAGATTTATGGAATGGTTAAAAGTGCATGAAAATGGCCAATTTACTCACTCTGAGTTCTCAAAAAGGGTTTCTTCACCCCGGGAAGTTAATGAAATACCATTTGGAGGCATTTAATGTTCGAGCAAAAACGGCTGATTTTCGACAAAAGAGATAACACCCCCCCATTACGTCATGCTTCAGAAATGTGGAAAATGGTCCGTTTTCAAATGTTTTATTTTTGAACGTCAGTTCACATTTGTAGGTGGATCATCAGTGTTAGAGCTAAAATTAGCATGTTTAAAGTGATTTTCATGCTTCCAGGGGCTCGGGAAGTTAATTAAATACCATTTGGAGGCATTTAATGTTCGAGCAAAAACGGCTGATTTTCGACAAAAGAGATAACACCCCCCCATTACGTCATGCTTCAGAAATGTGGAAAATGGTCCGTTTTCAAATGTTTTATTTTTGAACGTCAGTTCACATTTGTAGGTGGATCATCAGTGTTAGAGCTAAAATTAGCATGTTTAAAGTGATTTTCATGCTTCCAGGGGCCCGGGAAGTTAATTAAATACCATTTGGAGGCATTTAATGTTCGAGCAAAAATGGCTGATTTTCGACAAAAGAGATAACACCCCCCCATTACGTCATGCTTCAGAAATGTGGAAAATGGTCCGTTTTCAAATGTTTTATTTTTGAACGTCAGTTCACATTTGTAGGTGGATCATCAGTGTTAGAGCTAAAATTAGCATGTTTAAAGTGATTTTCATGCTTCCAGGGGCTCGGGAAGTTAATTAAATACCATTTGGAGGCATTTAATGTTCGAGCAAAAACGGCTGATTTTCGACAAAAGAGATAACACCCCCCCATTACGTCATGCTTCAGAAATGTGGAAAATGGTCCATTTTCAAATGTTTTATTTTTGAACGTCAGTTCACATTTGTAGGTGGATCATCAGTGTTAGAGCTAAAATTAGCATGTTTAAAGTGATTTTCATGCTTCCAGGGGCTCGGGAAGTTAATTAAATACCATTTGGAGGCATTTAATGTTCGAGCAAAAACGGCTGATTTTCGACAAAAGAGATAACACCCCCCCATTACGTCATGCTTCAGAAATGTGGAAAATGGTCCGTTTTCAAATGTTTTATTTTTGAACGTCAGTTCACATTTGTAGGTGGATCATCAGTGTTAGAGCTAAAATTAGCATGTTTAAAGTGATTTTCATGCTTCCAGGGGCCCAAAACACAAGATTTATGGAATGGTTAAAAGTGCATGAAAATGGCCAATTTACTCACTCTGAGTTCTCAAAAAGGGTTTCTTCACCCCGGGAAGTTAATTAAATACCATTTGGAGGCATTTAATGTTCGAGCAAAAACGGCTGATTTTCGACAAAAGAGATAACACCCCCCCATTACGTCATGCTTCAGAAATGTGGAAAATGGTCCGTTTTCAAATGTTTTATTTTTGAACGTCAGTTCACATTTGTAGGTGGATCATCAGTGTTAGAGCTAAAATTAGCATGTTTAAAGTGATTTTCATGCTTCCAGGGGCTCGGGAAGTTAATTAAATACCATTTGGAGGCATTTAATGTTCGAGCAAAAACGGCTGATTTTCAACAAAAGAGATAACACCCCCCCATTACGTCATGCTTCAGAAATGTGGAAAATGGTCCGTTTTCAAATGTTTTATTTTTGAACGTCAGTTCACATTTGTAGGTGGATCATCAGTGTTAGAGCTAAAATTAGCATGTTTAAAGTGATTTTCATGCTTCCAGGGGCTCGGGAAGTTAATTAAATACCATTTGGAGGCATTTAATGTTCGAGCAAAAACGGCTGATTTTCGACAAAAGAGATAACACCCCCCCATTACGTCATGCTTCAGAAATGTGGAAAATGGTCCGTTTTCAAATGTTTTATTTTTGAACGTCAGTTCACATTTGTAGGTGGATCATCAGTGTTAGAGCTAAAATTAGCATGTTTAAAGTGATTTTCATGCTTCCAGGGGCCCAAAACACAAGATTTATGGAATGGTTAAAAGTGCATGAAAATGGCCAATTTACTCACTCTGAGTTCTCAAAAAGGGTTTCTTCACCCCGGGAAGTTAATTAAATACCATTTGGAGGCATTTAATGTTCGAGCAAAAACGGCTGATTTTCGACAAAAGAGATAACACCCCCCCATTACGTCATGCTTCAGAAATGTGGAAAATGGTCCGTTTTCAAATGTTTTATTTTTGAACGTCAGTTCACATTTGTAGGTGGATCATCAGTGTTAGAGCTAAAATTAGCATGTTTAAAGTGATTTTCATGCTTCCAGGGGCCCAAAACACAAGATTTATGGAATGGTTAAAAGTGCATGAAAATGGCCAATTTACTCACTCTGAGTTCTCAAAAAGGGTTTCTTCACCCCGGGAAGTTAATTAAATACCATTTGGAGGCATTTAATGTTCGAGCAAAAACGGCTGATTTTCGACAAAAGAGATAACACCCCCCCATTACGTCATGCTTCAGAAATGTGGAAAATGGTCCGTTTTCAAATGTTTTATTTTTGAACGTCAGTTCACATTTGTAGGTGGATCATCAGTGTTAGAGCTAAAATTAGCATGTTTAAAGTGATTTTCATGCTTCCAGGGGCCCAAAACACAAGATTTATGGAATGGTTAAAAGTGCATGAAAATGGCCAATTTACTCACTCTGAGTTCTCAAAAAGGGTTTCTTCACCCCGGGAAGTTAATTAAATACCATTTGGAGGCATTTAATGTTCGAGCAAAAACGGCTGATTTTCGACAAAAGAGATAACACCCCCCCATTACGTCATGCTTCAGAAATGTGGAAAATGGTCCGTTTTCAAATGTTTTATTTTTGAACGTCAGTTCACATTTGTAGGTGGATCATCAGTGTTAGAGCTAAAATTAGCATGTTTAAAGTGATTTTGATGCTTCCAGGGGCTCGGGAAGTTAATTAAATACCATTTGGAGGCATTTAATGTTCGAGCAAAAACGGCTGATTTTCGACAAAAGAGATAACACCCCCCCATTACGTCATGCTTCAGAAATGTGGAAAATGGTCCGTTTTCAAATGTTTTATTTTTGAACGTCAGTTCACATTTGTAGGTGGATCATCAGTGTTAGAGCTAAAATTAGCATGTTTAAAGTGATTTTCATGCTTCCAGGGGCCCAAAACACAAGATTTATGGAATGGTTAAAAGTGCATGAAAATGGCCAATTTACTCACTCTGAGTTCTCAAAAAGGGTTTCTTCACCCCGGGAAGTTAATTAAATACCATTTGGAGGCATTTAATGTTCGAGCAAAAACGGCTGATTTTCGACAAAAGAGATAACACCCCCCCATTACGTCATGCTTCAGAAATGTGGAAAATGGTCCGTTTTCAAATGTTTTATTTTTGAACGTCAGTTCACATTTGTAGGTGGATCATCAGTGTTAGAGCTAAAATTAGCATGTTTAAAGTGATTTTCATGCTTCCAGGGGCTCGGGAAGTTAATTAAATACCATTTGGAGGCATTTAATGTTCGAGCAAAAACGGCTGATTTTCGACAAAAGAGATAACACCCCCCCATTACGTCATGCTTCAGAAATGTGGAAAATGGTCCGTTTTCAAATGTTTTATTTTTGAACGTCAGTTCACATTTGTAGGTGGATCATCAGTGTTAGAGCTAAAATTAGCATGTTTAAAGTGATTTTCATGCTTCCAGGGGCTCGGGAAGTTAATTAAATACCATTTGGAGGCATTTAATGTTCGAGCAAAAACGGCTGATTTTCGACAAAAGAGATAACACCCCCCCATTACGTCATGCTTCAGAAATGTGGAAAATGGTCCGTTTTCAAATGTTTTATTTTTGAACGTCAGTTCACATTTGTAGGTGGATCATCAGTGTTAGAGCTAAAATTAGCATGTTTAAAGTGATGTTCATGCTTCCAGGGGCCCAAAACACAAGATTTATGGAATGGTTAAAAGTGCATGAAAATGGCCCATTTACTCACTCTGAGTTCTCAAAAAGGGTTTCTTCACCCCGGGAAGTTAATTAAATACCATTTGGAGGCATTTAATGTTCGAGCAAAAACGGCTGATTTTCGACAAAAGAGATAACACCCCCCCATTACGTCATGCTTCAGAAATGTGGAAAATGGTCCGTTTTCAAATGTTTTATTTTTGAACGTCAGTTCACATTTGTAGGTGGATCATCAGTGTTAGAGCTAAAATTAGCATGTTTAAAGTGATTTTCATGCTTCCAGGGGCTCGGGAAGTTAATTAAATACCATTTGGAGGCATTTAATGTTCGAGCAAAAACGGCTGATTTTCGACAAAAGAGATAACACCCCCCCATTACGTCATGCTTCAGAAATGTGGAAAATGGTCCGTTTTCAAATGTTTTATTTTTGAACGTCAGTTCACATTTGTAGGTGGATCATCAGTGTTAGAGCTAAAATTAGCATGTTTAAAGTGATTTTCATGCTTCCAGGGGCTCGGGAAGTTAATTAAATACCATTTGGAGGCATTTAATGTTCGAGCAAAAACGGCTGATTTTCGACAAAAGAGATAACACCCCCCCATTACGTCATGCTTCAGAAATGTGGAAAATGGTCCGTTTTCAAATGTTTTATTTTTGAACGTCAGTTCACATTTGTAGGTGGATCATCAGTGTTAGAGCTAAAATTAGCATGTTTAAAGTGATTTTCATGCTTCCAGGGGCCCAAAACACAAGATTTATGGAATGGTTAAAAGTGCATGAAAATGGCCAATTTACTCACTCTGAGTTCTCAAAAAGGGTTTCTTCACCCCGGGAAGTTAATTAAATACCATTTGGAGGCATTTAATGTTCGAGCAAAAACGGCTGATTTTCGACAAAAGAGATAACACCCCCCCATTACGTCATGCTTCAGAAATGTGGAAAATGGTCCGTTTTCAAATGTTTTATTTTTGAACGTCAGTTCACATTTGTAGGTGGATCATCAGTGTTAGAGCTAAAATTAGCATGTTTAAAGTGATTTTCATGCTTCCAGGGGCTCGGGAAGTTAATTAAATACCATTTGGAGGCATTTAATGTTCAAGCAAAAACGGCTGATTTTCGACAAAAGAGATAACACCCCCCCATTACGTCATGCTTCAGAAATGTGGAAAATGGTCCGTTTTCAAATGTTTTATTTTTGAACGTCAGTTCACATTTGTAGGTGGATCATCAGTGTTAGAGCTAAAATTAGCATGTTTAAAGTGATTTTCATGCTTCCAGGGGCTCGGGAAGTTAATTAAATACCATTTGGAGGCATTTAATGTTCGAGCAAAAACGGCTGATTTTCGACAAAAGAGATAACACCCCCCCATTACGTCATGCTTCAGAAATGTGGAAAATGGTCCGTTTTCAAATGTTTTATTTTTGAACGTCAGTTCACATTTGTAGGTGGATCATCAGTGTTAGAGCTAAAATTAGCATGTTTAAAGTGATTTTCATGCTTCCAGGGGCCCAAAACACAAGATTTATGGAATGGTTAAAAGTGCATGAAAATGGCCAATTTACTCACTCTGAGTTCTCAAAAAGGGTTTCTTCACCCCGGGAAGTTAATTAAATACCATTTGGAGGCATTTAATGTTCGAGCAAAAACGGCTGATTTTCGACAAAAGAGATAACACCCCCCCATTACGTCATGCTTCAGAAATGTGGAAAATGGTCCGTTTTCAAATGTTTTATTTTTGAACGTCAGTTCACATTTGTAGGTGGATCATCAGTGTTAGAGCTAAAATTAGCATGTTTAAAGTGATTTTCATGCTTCCAGGGGCCCAAAACACAAGATTTATGGAATGGTTAAAAGTGCATGAAAATGGCCAATTTACTCACTCTGAGTTCTCAAAAAGGGTTTCTTCACCCCGGGAAGTTAATTAAATACCATTTGGAGGCATTTAATGTTCGAGCAAAAACGGCTGATTTTCGACAAAAGAGATAACACCCCCCCATTACGTCATGCTTCAGAAATGTGGAAAATGGTCCGTTTTCAAATGTTTTATTTTTGAACGTCAGTTCACATTTGTAGGTGGATCATCAGTGTTAGAGCTAAAATTAGCATGTTTAAAGTGATTTTCATGCTTCCAGGGGCTCGGGAAGTTAATGAAATACCATTTGGAGGCATTTAATGTTCGAGCAAAAACGGCTGATTTTCGACAAAAGAGATAACACCCCCCCATTACGTCATGCTTCAGAAATGTGGAAAATGGTCCGTTTTCAAATGTTTTATTTTTGAACGTCAGTTCACATTTGTAGGTGGATCATCAGTGTTAGAGCTAAAATTAGCATGTTTAAAGTGATTTTCATGCTTCCAGGGGCTCGGGAAGTTAATTAAATACCATTTGGAGGCATTTAATGTTCGAGCAAAAACGGCTGATTTTCGACAAAAGAGATAACACCCCCCCATTACGTCATGCTTCAGAAATGTGGAAAATGGTCCGTTTTCAAATGTTTTATTTTTGAACGTCAGTTCACATTTGTAGGTGGATCATCAGTGTTAGAGCTAAAATTAGCATGTTTAAAGTGATTTTCATGCTTCCAGGGGCTCGGGAAGTTAATTAAATACCATTTGGAGGCATTTAATGTTCGAGCAAAAACGGCTGATTTTCGACAAAAGAGATAACACCCCCCCATTACGTCATGCTTCAGAAATGTGGAAAATGGTCCGTTTTCAAATGTTTTATTTTTGAACGTCAATTCACATTTGTAGGTGGATCATCAGTGTTAGAGCTAAAATTAGCATGTTTAAAGTGATTTTCATGCTTCCAGGGGCCCAAAACACAAGATTTATGGAATGGTTAAAAGTGCATGAAAATGGCCAATTTACTCACTCTGAGTTCTCAAAAAGGGTTTCTTCACCCCGGGAAGTTAATTAAATACCATTTGGAGGCATTTAATGTTCGAGCAAAAACGGCTGATTTTCGACAAAAGAGATAACACCCCCCCATTACGTCATGCTTCAGAAATGTGGAAAATGGTCCGTTTTCAAATGTTTGTTTTTTGAACGTCAGTTCACATTTGTAGGTGGATCATCAGTGTTAGAGCTAAAATTAGCATGTTTAAAGTGATTTTCATGCTTCCAGGGGCCCAAAACACAAGATTTATGGAATGGTTAAAAGTGCATGAAAATGGCCAATTTACTCACTCTGAGTTCTCAAAAAGGGTTTCTTCACCCCGGGAAGTTAATTAAATACCATTTGGAGGCATTTAATGTTCGAGCAAAAACGGCTGATTTTCGACAAAAGAGATAACACCCCCCCATTACGTCATGCTTCAGAAATGTGGAAAATGGTCCGTTTTCAAATGTTTTATTTTTGAACGTCAGTTCACATTTGTAGGTGGATCATCAGTGTTAGAGCTAAAATTAGCATGTTTAAAGTGATTTTCATGCTTCCAGGGGCTCGGGAAGTTAATTAAATACCATTTGGAGGCATTTAATGTTCGAGCAAAAACGGCTGATTTTCGACAAAAGAGATAACACCCCCCCATTACGTCATGCTTCAGAAATGTGGAAAATGGTCCGTTTTCAAATGTTTTATTTTTGAACGTCAGTTCACATTTGTAGGTGGATCATCAGTGTTAGAGCTAAAATTAGCATGTTTAAAGTGATTTTCATGCTTCCAGGGGCCCAAAACACAAGATTTATGGAATGGTTAAAAGTGCATGAAAATGGCCAATTTACTCACTCTGAGTTCTCAAAAAGGGTTTCTTCACCCCGGGAAGTTAATGAAATACCATTTGGAGGCATTTAATGTTCGAGCAAAAACGGCTGATTTTCGACAAAAGAGATAACACCCCCCCATTACGTCATGCTTCAGAAATGTGGAAAATGGTCCGTTTTCAAATGTTTTATTTTTGAACGTCAGTTCACATTTGTAGGTGGATCATCAGTGTTAGAGCTAAAATTAGCATGTTTAAAGTGATTTTCATGCTTCCAGGGGCTCGGGAAGTTAATTAAATACCATTTGGAGGCATTTAATGTTCGAGCAAAAACGGCTGATTTTCGACAAAAGAGATAACACCCCCCCATTACGTCATGCTTCAGAAATGTGGAAAATGGTCCGTTTTCAAATGTTTTATTTTTGAACGTCAGTTCACATTTGTAGGTGGATCATCAGTGTTAGAGCTAAAATTAGCATGTTTAAAGTGATTTTCATGCTTCCAGGGGCTCGGAAAGTTAATTAAATACCATTTGGAGGCATTTAATGTTCGAGCAAAAACGGCTGATTTTCGACAAAAGAGATAACACCCCCCCATTACGTCATGCTTCAGAAATGTGGAAAATGGTCCGTTTTCAAATGTTTTATTTTTGAACGTCAGTTCACATTTGTAGGTGGATCATCAGTGTTAGAGCTAAAATTAGCATGTTTAAAGTGATTTTCATGCTTCCAGGGGCTCGGGAAGTTAATTAAATACCATTTGGAGGCATTTAATGTTCGAGCAAAAACGGCTGATTTTCGACAAAAGAGCTAACACCCCTCCATTACGTCATGCTTCAGAAATGTGGAAAATGGTCCGTTTTCAAATGTTTTATTTTTGAACGTCAGTTCACATTTGTAGGTGGATCATCAGTGTTAGAGCTAAAATTAGCATGTTTAAAGTGATTTTCATGCTTCCAGGGGCCCAAAACACAAGATTTATGGAATGGTTAAAAGTGCATGAAAATGGCCAATTTACTCACTCTGAGTTCTCAAAAAGGGTTTCTTCACCCCGGGAAGTTAATTAAATACCATTTGGAGGCATTTAATGTTCGAGCAAAAACGGCTGATTTTCGACAAAAGAGATAACACCCCCCCATTACGTCATGCTTCAGAAATGTGGAAAATGGTCCGTTTTCAAATGTTTTATTTTTGAACGTCAGTTCACATTTGTAGGTGGATCATCAGTGTTAGAGCTAAAATTAGCATGTTTAAAGTGATTTTCATGCTTCCAGGGGCCCAAAACACAAGATTTATGGAATGGTTAAAAGTGCATGAAAATGGCCAATTTACTCACTCTGAGTTCTCAAAAAGGGTTTCTTCACCCCGGGAAGTTAATGAAATACCATTTGGAGGCATTTAATGTTCGAGCAAAAACGGCTGATTTTCGACAAAAGAGATAACACCCCCCCATTACGTCATGCTTCAGAAATGTGGAAAATGGTCCGTTTTCAAATGTTTTATTTTTGAACGTCAGTTCACATTTGTAGGTGGATCATCAGTGTTAGAGCTAAAATTAGCATGTTTAAAGTGATTTTCATGCTTCCAGGGGCTCGGGAAGTTAATTAAATACCATTTGGAGGCATTTAATGTTCGAGCAAAAACGGCTGATTTTCGACAAAAGAGATAACACCCCCCCATTACGTCATGCTTCAGAAATGTGGAAAATGGTCCGTTTTCAAATGTTTTATTTTTGAACGTCAGTTCACATTTGTAGGTGGATCATCAGTGTTAGAGCTAAAATTAGCATGTTTAAAGTGATTTTCATGCTTCCAGGGGCCCGGGAAGTTAATTAAATACCATTTGGAGGCATTTAATGTTCGAGCAAAAACGGCTGATTTTCGACAAAAGAGATAACACCCCCCCATTACGTCATGCTTCAGAAATGTGGAAAATGGTCCGTTTTCAAATGTTTTATTTTTGAACGTCAGTTCACATTTGTAGGTGGATCATCAGTGTTAGAGCTAAAATTAGCATGTTTAAAGTGATTTTCATGCTTCCAGGGGCTCGGGAAGTTAATTAAATACCATTTGGAGGCATTTAATGTTCGAGCAAAAACGGCTGATTTTCGACAAAAGAGATAACACCCCCCCATTACGTCATGCTTCAGAAATGTGGAAAATGGTCCATTTTCAAATGTTTTATTTTTGAACGTCAGTTCACATTTGTAGGTGGATCATCAGTGTTAGAGCTAAAATTAGCATGTTTAAAGTGATTTTCATGCTTCCAGGGGCTCGGGAAGTTAATTAAATACCATTTGGAGGCATTTAATGTTCGAGCAAAAACGGCTGATTTTCGACAAAAGAGATAACACCCCCCCATTACGTCATGCTTCAGAAATGTGGAAAATGGTCCGTTTTCAAATGTTTTATTTTTGAACGTCAGTTCACATTTGTAGGTGGATCATCAGTGTTAGAGCTAAAATTAGCATGTTTAAAGTGATTTTCATGCTTCCAGGGGCCCAAAACACAAGATTTATGGAATGGTTAAAAGTGCATGAAAATGGCCAATTTACTCACTCTGAGTTCTCAAAAAGGGTTTCTTCACCCCGGGAAGTTAATTAAATACCATTTGGAGGCATTTAATGTTCGAGCAAAAACGGCTGATTTTCGACAAAAGAGATAACACCCCCCCATTACGTCATGCTTCAGAAATGTGGAAAATGGTCCGTTTTCAAATGTTTTATTTTTGAACGTCAGTTCACATTTGTAGGTGGATCATCAGTGTTAGAGCTAAAATTAGCATGTTTAAAGTGATTTTCATGCTTCCAGGGGCTCGGGAAGTTAATTAAATACCATTTGGAGGCATTTAATGTTCGAGCAAAAACGGCTGATTTTCAACAAAAGAGATAACACCCCCCCATTACGTCATGCTTCAGAAATGTGGAAAATGGTCCGTTTTCAAATGTTTTATTTTTGAACGTCAGTTCACATTTGTAGGTGGATCATCAGTGTTAGAGCTAAAATTAGCATGTTTAAAGTGATTTTCATGCTTCCAGGGGCTCGGGAAGTTAATTAAATACCATTTGGAGGCATTTAATGTTCGAGCAAAAACGGCTGATTTTCGACAAAAGAGATAACACCCCCCCATTACGTCATGCTTCAGAAATGTGGAAAATGGTCCGTTTTCAAATGTTTTATTTTTGAACGTCAGTTCACATTTGTAGGTGGATCATCAGTGTTAGAGCTAAAATTAGCATGTTTAAAGTGATTTTCATGCTTCCAGGGGCCCAAAACACAAGATTTATGGAATGGTTAAAAGTGCATGAAAATGGCCAATTTACTCACTCTGAGTTCTCAAAAAGGGTTTCTTCACCCCGGGAAGTTAATTAAATACCATTTGGAGGCATTTAATGTTCGAGCAAAAACGGCTGATTTTCGACAAAAGAGATAACACCCCCCCATTACGTCATGCTTCAGAAATGTGGAAAATGGTCCGTTTTCAAATGTTTTATTTTTGAACGTCAGTTCACATTTGTAGGTGGATCATCAGTGTTAGAGCTAAAATTAGCATGTTTAAAGTGATTTTCATGCTTCCAGGGGCCCAAAACACAAGATTTATGGAATGGTTAAAAGTGCATGAAAATGGCCAATTTACTCACTCTGAGTTCTCAAAAAGGGTTTCTTCACCCCGGGAAGTTAATTAAATACCATTTGGAGGCATTTAATGTTCGAGCAAAAACGGCTGATTTTCGACAAAAGAGATAACACCCCCCCATTACGTCATGCTTCAGAAATGTGGAAAATGGTCCGTTTTCAAATGTTTTATTTTTGAACGTCAGTTCACATTTGTAGGTGGATCATCAGTGTTAGAGCTAAAATTAGCATGTTTAAAGTGATTTTCATGCTTCCAGGGGCCCAAAACACAAGATTTATGGAATGGTTAAAAGTGCATGAAAATGGCCAATTTACTCACTCTGAGTTCTCAAAAAGGGTTTCTTCACCCCGGGAAGTTAATTAAATACCATTTGGAGGCATTTAATGTTCGAGCAAAAACGGCTGATTTTCGACAAAAGAGATAACACCCCCCCATTACGTCATGCTTCAGAAATGTGGAAAATGGTCCGTTTTCAAATGTTTTATTTTTGAACGTCAGTTCACATTTGTAGGTGGATCATCAGTGTTAGAGCTAAAATTAGCATGTTTAAAGTGATTTTGATGCTTCCAGGGGCTCGGGAAGTTAATTAAATACCATTTGGAGGCATTTAATGTTCGAGCAAAAACGGCTGATTTTCGACAAAAGAGATAACACCCCCCCATTACGTCATGCTTCAGAAATGTGGAAAATGGTCCGTTTTCAAATGTTTTATTTTTGAACGTCAGTTCACATTTGTAGGTGGATCATCAGTGTTAGAGCTAAAATTAGCATGTTTAAAGTGATTTTCATGCTTCCAGGGGCCCAAAACACAAGATTTATGGAATGGTTAAAAGTGCATGAAAATGGCCAATTTACTCACTCTGAGTTCTCAAAAAGGGTTTCTTCACCCCGGGAAGTTAATTAAATACCATTTGGAGGCATTTAATGTTCGAGCAAAAACGGCTGATTTTCGACAAAAGAGATAACACCCCCCCATTACGTCATGCTTCAGAAATGTGGAAAATGGTCCGTTTTCAAATGTTTTATTTTTGAACGTCAGTTCACATTTGTAGGTGGATCATCAGTGTTAGAGCTAAAATTAGCATGTTTAAAGTGATTTTCATGCTTCCAGGGGCTCGGGAAGTTAATTAAATACCATTTGGAGGCATTTAATGTTCGAGCAAAAACGGCTGATTTTCGACAAAAGAGATAACACCCCCCCATTACGTCATGCTTCAGAAATGTGGAAAATGGTCCGTTTTCAAATGTTTTATTTTTGAACGTCAGTTCACATTTGTAGGTGGATCATCAGTGTTAGAGCTAAAATTAGCATGTTTAAAGTGATTTTCATGCTTCCAGGGGCTCGGGAAGTTAATTAAATACCATTTGGAGGCATTTAATGTTCGAGCAAAAACGGCTGATTTTCGACAAAAGAGATAACACCCCCCCATTACGTCATGCTTCAGAAATGTGGAAAATGGTCCGTTTTCAAATGTTTTATTTTTGAACGTCAGTTCACATTTGTAGGTGGATCATCAGTGTTAGAGCTAAAATTAGCATGTTTAAAGTGATGTTCATGCTTCCAGGGGCCCAAAACACAAGATTTATGGAATGGTTAAAAGTGCATGAAAATGGCCCATTTACTCACTCTGAGTTCTCAAAAAGGGTTTCTTCACCCCGGGAAGTTAATTAAATACCATTTGGAGGCATTTAATGTTCGAGCAAAAACGGCTGATTTTCGACAAAAGAGATAACACCCCCCCATTACGTCATGCTTCAGAAATGTGGAAAATGGTCCGTTTTCAAATGTTTTATTTTTGAACGTCAGTTCACATTTGTAGGTGGATCATCAGTGTTAGAGCTAAAATTAGCATGTTTAAAGTGATTTTCATGCTTCCAGGGGCTCGGGAAGTTAATTAAATACCATTTGGAGGCATTTAATGTTCGAGCAAAAACGGCTGATTTTCGACAAAAGAGATAACACCCCCCCATTACGTCATGCTTCAGAAATGTGGAAAATGGTCCGTTTTCAAATGTTTTATTTTTGAACGTCAGTTCACATTTGTAGGTGGATCATCAGTGTTAGAGCTAAAATTAGCATGTTTAAAGTGATTTTCATGCTTCCAGGGGCTCGGGAAGTTAATTAAATACCATTTGGAGGCATTTAATGTTCGAGCAAAAACGGCTGATTTTCGACAAAAGAGATAACACCCCCCCATTACGTCATGCTTCAGAAATGTGGAAAATGGTCCGTTTTCAAATGTTTTATTTTTGAACGTCAGTTCACATTTGTAGGTGGATCATCAGTGTTAGAGCTAAAATTAGCATGTTTAAAGTGATTTTCATGCTTCCAGGGGCCCAAAACACAAGATTTATGGAATGGTTAAAAGTGCATGAAAATGGCCAATTTACTCACTCTGAGTTCTCAAAAAGGGTTTCTTCACCCCGGGAAGTTAATTAAATACCATTTGGAGGCATTTAATGTTCGAGCAAAAACGGCTGATTTTCGACAAAAGAGATAACACCCCCCCATTACGTCATGCTTCAGAAATGTGGAAAATGGTCCGTTTTCAAATGTTTTATTTTTGAACGTCAGTTCACATTTGTAGGTGGATCATCAGTGTTAGAGCTAAAATTAGCATGTTTAAAGTGATTTTCATGCTTCCAGGGGCTCGGGAAGTTAATTAAATACCATTTGGAGGCATTTAATGTTCGAGCAAAAACGGCTGATTTTCGACAAAAGAGATAACACCCCCCCATTACGTCATGCTTCAGAAATGTGGAAAATGGTCCGTTTTCAAATGTTTTATTTTTGAACGTCAGTTCACATTTGTAGGTGGATCATCAGTGTTAGAGCTAAAATTAGCATGTTTAAAGTGATTTTCATGCTTCCAGGGGCTCGGGAAGTTAATTAAATACCATTTGGAGGCATTTAATGTTCGAGCAAAAACGGCTGATTTTCGACAAAAGAGATAACACCCCCCCATTACGTCATGCTTCAGAAATGTGGAAAATGGTCCGTTTTCAAATGTTTTATTTTTGAACGTCAGTTCACATTTGTAGGTGGATCATCAGTGTTAGAGCTAAAATTAGCATGTTTAAAGTGATTTTCATGCTTCCAGGGGCCCAAAACACAAGATTTATGGAATGGTTAAAAGTGCATGAAAATGGCCAATTTACTCACTCTGAGTTCTCAAAAAGGGTTTCTTCACCCCGGGAAGTTAATTAAATACCATTTGGAGGCATTTAATGTTCGAGCAAAAACGGCTGATTTTCGACAAAAGAGATAACACCCCCCCATTACGTCATGCTTCAGAAATGTGGAAAATGGTCCGTTTTCAAATGTTTTATTTTTGAACGTCAGTTCACATTTGTAGGTGGATCATCAGTGTTAGAGCTAAAATTAGCATGTTTAAAGTGATTTTCATGCTTCCAGGGGCCCAAAACACAAGATTTATGGAATGGTTAAAAGTGCATGAAAATGGCCAATTTACTCACTCTGAGTTCTCAAAAAGGGTTTCTTCACCCCGGGAAGTTAATTAAATACCATTTGGAGGCATTTAATGTTCGAGCAAAAACGGCTGATTTTCGACAAAAGAGATAACACCCCCCCATTACGTCATGCTTCAGAAATGTGGAAAATGGTCCGTTTTCAAATGTTTTATTTTTGAACGTCAGTTCACATTTGTAGGTGGATCATCAGTGTTAGAGCTAAAATTAGCATGTTTAAAGTGATTTTCATGCTTCCAGGGGCTCGGGAAGTTAATGAAATACCATTTGGAGGCATTTAATGTTCGAGCAAAAACGGCTGATTTTCGACAAAAGAGATAACACCCCCCCATTACGTCATGCTTCAGAAATGTGGAAAATGGTCCGTTTTCAAATGTTTTATTTTTGAACGTCAGTTCACATTTGTAGGTGGATCATCAGTGTTAGAGCTAAAATTAGCATGTTTAAAGTGATTTTCATGCTTCCAGGGGCTCGGGAAGTTAATTAAATACCATTTGGAGGCATTTAATGTTCGAGCAAAAACGGCTGATTTTCGACAAAAGAGATAACACCCCCCCATTACGTCATGCTTCAGAAATGTGGAAAATGGTCCGTTTTCAAATGTTTTATTTTTGAACGTCAGTTCACATTTGTAGGTGGATCATCAGTGTTAGAGCTAAAATTAGCATGTTTAAAGTGATTTTCATGCTTCCAGGGGCTCGGGAAGTTAATTAAATACCATTTGGAGGCATTTAATGTTCGAGCAAAAACGGCTGATTTTCGACAAAAGAGATAACACCCCCCCATTACGTCATGCTTCAGAAATGTGGAAAATGGTCCGTTTTCAAATGTTTTATTTTTGAACGTCAGTTCACATTTGTAGGTGGATCATCAGTGTTAGAGCTAAAATTAGCATGTTTAAAGTGATTTTCATGCTTCCAGGGGCCCAAAACACAAGATTTATGGAATGGTTAAAAGTGCATGAAAATGGCCAATTTACTCACTCTGAGTTCTCAAAAAGGGTTTCTTCACCCCGGGAAGTTAATTAAATACCATTTGGAGGCATTTAATGTTCGAGCAAAAACGGCTGATTTTCGACAAAAGAGATAACACCCCCCCATTACGTCATGCTTCAGAAATGTGGAAAATGGTCCGTTTTCAAATGTTTTATTTTTGAACGTCAGTTCACATTTGTAGGTGGATCATCAGTGTTAGAGCTAAAATTAGCATGTTTAAAGTGATTTTCATGCTTCCAGGGGCTCGGGAAGTTAATTAAATACCATTTGGAGGCATTTAATGTTCGAGCAAAAACGGCTGATTTTCGACAAAAGAGATAACACCCCCCCATTACGTCATGCTTCAGAAATGTGGAAAATGGTCCGTTTTCAAATGTTTTATTTTTGAACGTCAGTTCACATTTGTAGGTGGATCATCAGTGTTAGAGCTAAAATTAGCATGTTTAAAGTGATTTTCATGCTTCCAGGGGCTCGGGAAGTTAATTAAATACCATTTGGAGGCATTTAATGTTCGAGCAAAAACGGCTGATTTTCGACAAAAGAGATAACACCCCCCCATTACGTCATGCTTCAGAAATGTGGAAAATGGTCCGTTTTCAAATGTTTTATTTTTGAACGTCAGTTCACATTTGTAGGTGGATCATCAGTGTTAGAGCTAAAATTAGCATGTTTAAAGTGATTTTCATGCTTCCAGGGGCTCGGGAAGTTAATTAAATACCATTTGGAGGCATTTAATGTTCGAGCAAAAACGGCTGATTTTCGACAAAAGAGATAACACCCCCCCATTACGTCATGCTTCAGAAATGTGGAAAATGGTCCATTTTCAAATGTTTTATTTTTGAACGTCAGTTCACATTTGTAGGTGGATCATCAGTGTTAGAGCTAAAATTAGCATGTTTAAAGTGATTTTCATGCTTCCAGGGGCTCGGGAAGTTAATTAAATACCATTTGGAGGCATTTAATGTTCGAGCAAAAACGGCTGATTTTCGACAAAAGAGATAACACCCCCCCATTACGTCATGCTTCAGAAATGTGGAAAATGGTCCGTTTTCAAATGTTTTATTTTTGAACGTCAGTTCACATTTGTAGGTGGATCATCAGTGTTAGAGCTAAAATTAGCATGTTTAAAGTGATTTTCATGCTTCCAGGGGCCCAAAACACAAGATTTATGGAATGGTTAAAAGTGCATGAAAATGGCCAATTTACTCACTCTGAGTTCTCAAAAAGGGTTTCTTCACCCCGGGAAGTTAATTAAATACCATTTGGAGGCATTTAATGTTCGAGCAAAAACGGCTGATTTTCGACAAAAGAGATAACACCCCCCCATTACGTCATGCTTCAGAAATGTGGAAAATGGTCCGTTTTCAAATGTTTTATTTTTGAACGTCAGTTCACATTTGTAGGTGGATCATCAGTGTTAGAGCTAAAATTAGCATGTTTAAAGTGATTTTCATGCTTCCAGGGGCTCGGGAAGTTAATTAAATACCATTTGGAGGCATTTAATGTTCGAGCAAAAACGGCTGATTTTCAACAAAAGAGATAACACCCCCCCATTACGTCATGCTTCAGAAATGTGGAAAATGGTCCGTTTTCAAATGTTTTATTTTTGAACGTCAGTTCACATTTGTAGGTGGATCATCAGTGTTAGAGCTAAAATTAGCATGTTTAAAGTGATTTTCATGCTTCCAGGGGCTCGGGAAGTTAATTAAATACCATTTGGAGGCATTTAATGTTCGAGCAAAAACGGCTGATTTTCGACAAAAGAGATAACACCCCCCCATTACGTCATGCTTCAGAAATGTGGAAAATGGTCCGTTTTCAAATGTTTTATTTTTGAACGTCAGTTCACATTTGTAGGTGGATCATCAGTGTTAGAGCTAAAATTAGCATGTTTAAAGTGATTTTCATGCTTCCAGGGGCCCAAAACACAAGATTTATGGAATGGTTAAAAGTGCATGAAAATGGCCAATTTACTCACTCTGAGTTCTCAAAAAGGGTTTCTTCACCCCGGGAAGTTAATTAAATACCATTTGGAGGCATTTAATGTTCGAGCAAAAACGGCTGATTTTCGACAAAAGAGATAACACCCCCCCATTACGTCATGCTTCAGAAATGTGGAAAATGGTCCGTTTTCAAATGTTTTATTTTTGAACGTCAGTTCACATTTGTAGGTGGATCATCAGTGTTAGAGCTAAAATTAGCATGTTTAAAGTGATTTTCATGCTTCCAGGGGCCCAAAACACAAGATTTATGGAATGGTTAAAAGTGCATGAAAATGGCCAATTTACTCACTCTGAGTTCTCAAAAAGGGTTTCTTCACCCCGGGAAGTTAATTAAATACCATTTGGAGGCATTTAATGTTCGAGCAAAAACGGCTGATTTTCGACAAAAGAGATAACACCCCCCCATTACGTCATGCTTCAGAAATGTGGAAAATGGTCCGTTTTCAAATGTTTTATTTTTGAACGTCAGTTCACATTTGTAGGTGGATCATCAGTGTTAGAGCTAAAATTAGCATGTTTAAAGTGATTTTCATGCTTCCAGGGGCCCAAAACACAAGATTTATGGAATGGTTAAAAGTGCATGAAAATGGCCAATTTACTCACTCTGAGTTCTCAAAAAGGGTTTCTTCACCCCGGGAAGTTAATTAAATACCATTTGGAGGCATTTAATGTTCGAGCAAAAACGGCTGATTTTCGACAAAAGAGATAACACCCCCCCATTACGTCATGCTTCAGAAATGTGGAAAATGGTCCGTTTTCAAATGTTTTATTTTTGAACGTCAGTTCACATTTGTAGGTGGATCATCAGTGTTAGAGCTAAAATTAGCATGTTTAAAGTGATTTTCATGCTTCCAGGGGCCCAAAACACAAGATTTATGGAATGGTTAAAAGTGCATGAAAATGGCCAATTTACTCACTCTGAGTTCTCAAAAAGGGTTTCTTCACCCCGGGAAGTTAATTAAATACCATTTGGAGGCATTTAATGTTCGAGCAAAAACGGCTGATTTTCGACAAAAGAGATAACACCCCCCCATTACGTCATGCTTCAGAAATGTGGAAAATGGTCCGTTTTCAAATGTTTTATTTTTGAACGTCAGTTCACATTTGTAGGTGGATCATCAGTGTTAGAGCTAAAATTAGCATGTTTAAAGTGATTTTCATGCTTCCAGGGGCTCGGGAAGTTAATTAAATACCATTTGGAGGCATTTAATGTTCGAGCAAAAACGGCTGATTTTCGACAAAAGAGATAACACCCCCCCATTACGTCATGCTTCAGAAATGTGGAAAATGGTCCGTTTTCAAATGTTTTATTTTTGAACGTCAGTTCACATTTGTAGGTGGATCATCAGTGTTAGAGCTAAAATTAGCAAGTTTAAAGTGATTTTCATGCTTTCAGGGGCCCAAAACACAAGATTTATGGAATGGTTAAAAGTGCATGAAAATGGCCAATTTACTCACTCTGAGTTCTCAAAAAGGGTTTCTTCACCCCGGGAAGTTAATTAAATACCATTTGGAGGCATTTAATGTTCGAGCAAAAACAGCTGATTTTCGACAAAAGAGATAACACCCCCCCATTACGTCATGCTTCAGAAATGTGGAAAATGGTCCGTTTTCAAATGTTTTATTTTTGAACGTCAGTTCACATTTGTAGGTGGATCATCAGTGTTAGAGCTAAAATTAGCATGTTTAAAGTGATTTTCATGCTTCCAGGGGCTCGGGAAGTTAATTAAATACCATTTGGAGGCATTTAATGTTCGAGCAAAAACGGCTGATTTTCGACAAAAGAGATAACACCCCCCCATTACGTCATGCTTCAGAAATGTGGAAAATGGTCCGTTTTCAAATGTTTTATTTTTGAACGTCAGTTCACATTTGTAGGTGGATCATCAGTGTTAGAGCTAAAATTAGCATGTTTAAAGTGATTTTCATGCTTCCAGGGGCTCGGGAAGTTAATTAAATACCATTTGGAGGCATTTAATGTTCGAGCAAAAACGGCTGATTTTCGACAAAAGAGATAACACCCCCCCATTACGTCATGCTTCAGAAATGTGGAAAATGGTCCGTTTTCAAATGTTTTATTTTTGAACGTCAGTTCACATTTGTAGGTGGATCATCAGTGTTAGAGCTAAAATTAGCATGTTTAAAGTGATTTTCATGCTTCCAGGGGCTCGGGAAGTTAATTAAATACCATTTGGAGGCATTTAATGTTCGAGCAAAAACGGCTGATTTTCGACAAAAGAGATAACACCCCCCCATTACGTCATGCTTCAGAAATGTGGAAAATGGTCCGTTTTCAAATGTTTTATTTTTGAACGTCAGTTCACATTTGTAGGTGGATCATCAGTGTTAGAGCTAAAATTAGCATGTTTAAAGTGATTTTCATGCTTCCAGGGGCTCGGGAAGTTAATTAAATACCATTTGGAGGCATTTAATGTTTGAGCAAAAACGGCTGATTTTCGACAAAAGAGATAACACCCCCCCATTACGTCATGCTTCAGAAATGTGGAAAATGGTCCGTTTTCAAATGTTTTATTTTTGAACGTCAGTTCACATTTGTAGGTGGATCATCAGTGTTAGAGCTAAAATTAGCATGTTTAAAGTGATTTTCATGCTTCCAGGGGCTCGGGAAGTTAATTAAATACCATTTGGAGGCATTTAATGTTCGAGCAAAAACGGCTGATTTTCGACAAAAGAGATAACACCCCCCCATTACGTCATGCTTCAGAAATGTGGAAAATGGTCCGTTTTCAAATGTTTTATTTTTGAACGTCAGTTCACATTTGTAGGTGGATCATCAGTGTTAGAGCTAAAATTAGCATGTTTAAAATGATTTTCATGCTTCCAGGGGCTCGGGAAGTTAATTAAATACCATTTGGAGGCATTTAATGTTCGAGCAAAAACGGCTGATTTTCGACAAAAGAGATAACACCCCCCCATTACGTCATGCTTCAGAAATGTGGAAAATGGTCCGTTTTCAAATGTTTTATTTTTGAACGTCAGTTCACATTTGTAGGTGGATCATCAGTGTTAGAGCTAAAATTAGCATGTTTAAAGTGATTTTCATGCTTCCAGGGGCCCAAAACACAAGATTTATGGAATGGTTAAAAGTGCATGAAAATGGCCAATTTACTCACTCTGAGTTCTCAAAAAGGGTTTCTTCACCCCGGGAAGTTAATTAAATACCATTTGGAGGCATTTAATGTTCGAGCAAAAACGGCTGATTTTCGACAAAAGAGATAACACCCCCCCATTACGTCATGCTTCAGAAATGTGGAAAATGGTCCGTTTTCAAATGTTTTATTTTTGAACGTCAGTTCACATTTGTAGGTGGATCATCAGTGTTAGAGCTAAAATTAGCATGTTTAAAGTGATTTTCATGCTTCCAGGGGCTCGGGAAGTTAATTAAATACCATTTGGAGGCATTTAATGTTCGAGCAAAAACGGCTGATTTTCGACAAAAGAGATAACACCCCCCCATTACGTCATGCTTCAGAAATGTGGAAAATGGTCCGTTTTCAAATGTTTTATTTTTGAACGTCAGTTCACATTTGTAGGTGGATCATCAGTGTTAGAGCTAAAATTAGCATGTTTAAAGTGATTTTCATGCTTCCAGGGGCTCGGGAAGTTAATTAAATACCATTTGGAGGCATTTAATGTTCGAGCAAAAACGGCTGATTTTCGACAAAAGAGATAACACCCGCCCATTACGTCATGCTTCAGAAATGTGGAAAATGGTCCGTTTTCAAATGTTTTATTTTTGAACGTCAGTTCACATTTGTAGGTGGATCATCAGTGTTAGAGCTAAAATTAGCATGTTTAAAGTGATTTTCATGCTTCCAGGGGCCCAAAACACAAGATTTATGGAATGGTTAAAAGTGCATGAAAATGGCCAATTTACTCACTCTGAGTTCTCAAAAAGGGTTTCTTCACCCCGGGAAGTTAATTAAATACCATTTGGAGGCATTTAATGTTCGAGCAAAAACGGCTGATTTTCGACAAAAGAGATAACACCCCCCCATTACGTCATGCTTCAGAAATGTGGAAAATGGTCCGTTTTCAAATGTTTTATTTTTGAACGTCAGTTCACATTTGTAGGTGGATCATCAGTGTTAGAGCTAAAATTAGCATGTTTAAAGTGATTTTCATGCTTCCAGGGGCCCAAAACACAAGATTTATGGAATGGTTAAAAGTGCATGAAAATGGCCAATTTACTCACTCTGAGTTCTCAAAAAGGGTTTCTTCACCCCGGGAAGTTAATTAAATACCATTTGGAGGCATTTAATGTTCGAGCAAAAACGGCTGATTTTCGACAAAAGAGATAACACCCCCCCATTACGTCATGCTTCAGAAATGTGGAAAATGGTCCGTTTTCAAATGTTTTATTTTTGAACGTCAGTTCACATTTGTAGGTGGATCATCAGTGTTAGAGCTAAAATTAGCATGTTTAAAGTGATTTTCATGCTTCCAGGGGCCCAAAACACAAGATTTATGGAATGGTTAAAAGTGCATGAAAATGGCCAATTTACTCACTCTGAGTTCTCAAAAAGGGTTTCTTCACCCCGGGAAGTTAATTAAATACCATTTGGAGGCATTTAATGTTCGAGCAAAAACGGCTGATTTTCGACAAAAGAGATAACACCCCCCCATTACGTCATGCTTCAGAAATGTGGAAAATGGTCCGTTTTCAAATGTTTTATTTTTGAACGTCAGTTCACATTTGTAGGTGGATCATCAGTGTTAGAGCTAAAATTAGCATGTTTAAAGTGATTTTCATGCTTCCAGGGGCTCGGGAAGTTAATTAAATACCATTTGGAGGCATTTAATGTTCGAGCAAAAACGGCTGATTTTCTACAAAAGAGATAACACCCCCCCATTACGTCATGCTTCAGAAATGTGGAAAATGGTCCGTTTTCAAATGTTTTATTTTTAAACGTCAGTTCACATTTGTAGGTGGATCATCAGTGTTAGAGCTAAAATTAGCATGTTTAAAGTGATTTTCATGCTTCCAGGGGCTCGGGAAGTTAATTAAATACCATTTGGAGGCATTTAATGTTCGAGCAAAAACGGCTGATTTTCGACAAAAGAGATAACACCCCCCCATTACGTCATGCTTCAGAAATGTGGAAAATGGTCCGTTTTCAAATGTTTTATTTTTGAACGTCAGTTCACATTTGTAGGTGGATCATCAGTGTTAGAGCTAAAATTAGCATGTTTAAAGTGATTTTCATGCTTCCAGGGGCTCGGGAAGTTAATTAAATACCATTTGGAGGCATTTAATGTTCGAGCAAAAACGGCTGATTTTCGACAAAAGAGATAACACCCCCCCATTACGTCATGCTTCAGAAATGTGGAAAATGGTCCGTTTTCAAATGTTTTATTTTTGAACGTCAGTTCACATTTGTAGGTGGATCATCAGTGTTAGAGCTAAAATTAGCATGTTTAAAGTGATTTTCATGCTTCCAGGGGCCCAAAACACAAGATTTATGGAATGGTTAAAAGTGCATGAAAATGGCCAATTTACTCACTCTGAGTTCTCAAAAAGGGTTTCTTCACCCCGGGAAGTTAATTAAATACCATTTGGAGGCATTTAATGTTCGAGCAAAAACGGCTGATTTTCGACAAAAGAGATAACACCCCCCCATTACGTCATGCTTCAGAAATGTGGAAAATGGTCCGTTTTCAAATGTTTTATTTTTGAACGTCAGTTCACATTTGTAGGTGGATCATCAGTGTTAGAGCTAAAATTAGCATGTTTAAAGTGATTTTCATGCTTCCAGGGGCTCGGGAAGTTAATTAAATACCATTTGGAGGCATTTAATGTTCGAGCAAAAACGGCTGATTTTCGACAAAAGAGATAACACCCCCCCATTACGTCATGCTTCAGAAATGTGGAAAATGGTCCGTTTTCAAATGTTTTATTTTTGAACGTCAGTTCACATTTGTAGGTGGATCATCAGTGTTAGAGCTAAAATTAGCATGTTTAAAGTGATTTTCATGCTTCCAGGGGCTCGGGAAGTTAATTAAATACCATTTGGAGGCATTTAATGTTCGAGCAAAAACGGCTGATTTTCGACAAAAGAGATAACACCCCCCCATTACGTCATGCTTCAGAAATGTGGAAAATGGTCCGTTTTCAAATGTTTTATTTTTGAACGTCAGTTCACATTTGTAGGTGGATCATCAGTGTTAGAGCTAAAATTAGCATGTTTAAAGTGATTTTCATGCTTCCAGGGGCTCGGGAAGTTAATTAAATACCATTTGGAGGCATTTAATGTTCGAGCAAAAACGGCTGATTTTCGACAAAAGAGATAACACCCCCCCATTACGTCATGCTTCAGAAAAGTGGAAAATGGTCCGTTTTCAAATGTTTTATTTTTGAACGTCAGTTCACATTTGTAGGTGGATCATCAGTGTTAGAGCTAAAATTAGCATGTTTAAAGTGATTTTCATGCTTCCAGGGGCTCGGGAAGTTAATTAAATACCATTTGGAGGCATTTAATGTTCGAGCAAAAACGGCTGATTTTCGACAAAAGAGATAACACCCCCCCATTACGTCATGCTTCAGAAATGTGGAAAATGGTCCGTTTTCAAATGTTTTATTTTTGAACGTCAGTTCACATTTGTAGGTGGATCATCAGTGTTAGAGCTAAAATTAGCATGTTTAAAGTGATTTTCATGCTTCCAGGGGCCCAAAACACAAGATTTATGGAATGGTTAAAAGTGCATGAAAATGGCCAATTTACTCACTCTGAGTTCTCAAAAAGGGTTTCTTCACCCCGGGAAGTTAATTAAATACCATTTGGAGGCATTTAATGTTCGAGCAAAAACGGCTGATTTTCGACAAAAGAGATAACACCCCCCCATTACGTCATGCTTCAGAAATGTGGAAAATGGTCCGTTTTCAAATGTTTTATTTTTGAACGTCAGTTCACATTTGTAGGTGGATCATCAGTGTTAGAGCTAAAATTAGCATGTTTAAAGTGATTTTCATGCTTCCAGGGGCTCGGGAAGTTAATTAAATACCATTTGGAGGCATTTAATGTTCGAGCAAAAACGGCTGATTTTCGACAAAAGAGATAACACCCCCCCCATTACGTCATGCTTCAGAAATGTGGAAAATGGTCCGTTTTCAAATGTTTTATTTTTGAACGTCAGTTCACATTTGTAGGTGGATCATCAGTGTTAGAGCTAAAATTAGCATGTTTAAAGTGATTTTCATGCTTCCAGGGGCCCAAAACACAAGATTTATGGAATGGTTAAAAGTGCATGAAAATGGCCAATTTACTCACTCTGAGTTCTCAAAAAGGGTTTCTTCACCCCGGGAAGTTAATTAAATACCATTTGGAGGCATTTAATGTTCGAGCAAAAACGGCTGATTTTCGACAAAAGAGATAACACCCCCCCATTACGTCATGCTTCAGAAATGTGGAAAATGGTCCGTTTTCAAATGTTTTATTTTTGAACGTCAGTTCACATTTGTAGGTGGATCATCAGTGTTAGAGCTAAAATTAGCATGTTTAAAGTGATTTTCATGCTTCCAGGGGCTCGGGAAGTTAATTAAATACCATTTGGAGGCATTTAATGTTCGAGCAAAAACGGCTGATTTTCGACAAAAGAGATAACACCCTCCCATTACGTCATGCTTCAGAAATGTGGAAAATGGTCCGTTTTCAAATGTTTTATTTTTGAACGTCAGTTCACATTTGTAGGTGGATCATCAGTGTTAGAGCTAAAATTAGCATGTTTAAAGTGATTTTCATGCTTCCAGGGGCTCGGGAAGTTAATTAAATACCATTTGGAGGCATTTAATGTTCGAGCAAAAACGGCTGATTTTCGACAAAAGAGATAACACCCCCCCATTACGTCATGCTTCAGAAATGTGGAAAATGGTCCGTTTTCAAATGTTTTATTTTTGAACGTCAGTTCACATTTGTAGGTGGATCATCAGTGTTAGAGCTAAAATTAGCATGTTTAAAGTGATTTTCATGCTTCCAGGGGCCCAAAACACAAGATTTATGGAATGGTTAAAAGTGCATGAAAATGGCCGATTTACTCACTCTGAGTTCTCAAAAAGGGTTTCTTCACCCCGGGAAGTTAATTAAATACCATTTGGAGGCATTTAATGTTCGAGCAAAAACGGCTGATTTTCGACAAAAGAGATAACACCCCCCCATTACGTCATGCTTCAGAAATGTGGAAAATGGTCCGTTTTCAAATGTTTTATTTTTGAACGTCAGTTCACATTTGTAGGTGGATCATCAGTGTTAGAGCTAAAATTAGCATGTTTAAAGTGATTTTCATGCTTCCAGGGGCCCAAAACACAAGATTTATGGAATGGTTAAAAGTGCATGAAAATGGCCAATTTACTCACTCTGAGTTCTCAAAAAGGGTTTCTTCACCCCGGGAAGTTAATTAAATACCATTTGGAGGCATTTAATGTTCGAGCAAAAACGGCTGATTTTCGACAAAAGAGATAACACCCCCCCATTACGTCATGCTTCAGAAATGTGGAAAATGGTCCGTTTTCAAATGTTTTATTTTTGAACGTCAGTTCACATTTGTAGGTGGATCATCAGTGTTAGAGCTAAAATTAGCATGTTTAAAGTGATTTTCATGCTTCCAGGGGCCCAAAACACAAGATTTATGGAATGGTTAAAAGTGCATGAAAATGGCCAATTTACTCACTCTGAGTTCTCAAAAAGGGTTTCTTCACCCCGGGAAGTTAATTAAATACCATTTGGAGGCATTTAATGTTCGAGCAAAAACGGCTGATTTTCGACAAAAGAGATAACACCCCCCCATTACGTCATGCTTCAGAAATGTGGAAAATGGTCCGTTTTCAAATGTTTTATTTTTGAACGTCAGTTCACATTTGTAGGTGGATCATCAGTGTTAGAGCTAAAATTAGCATGTTTAAAGTGATTTTCATGCTTCCAGGGGCTCGGGAAGTTAATTAAATACCATTTGGAGGCATTTAATGTTCGAGCAAAAACGGCTGATTTTCTACAAAAGAGATAACACCCCCCCATTACGTCATGCTTCAGAAATGTGGAAAATGGTCCGTTTTCAAATGTTTTATTTTTAAACGTCAGTTCACATTTGTAGGTGGATCATCAGTGTTAGAGCTAAAATTAGCATGTTTAAAGTGATTTTCATGCTTCCAGGGGCTCGGGAAGTTAATTAAATACCATTTGGAGGCATTTAATGTTCGAGCAAAAACGGCTGATTTTCGACAAAAGAGATAACACCCCCCCATTACGTCATGCTTCAGAAATGTGGAAAATGGTCCGTTTTCAAATGTTTTATTTTTGAACGTCAGTTCACATTTGTAGGTGGATCATCAGTGTTAGAGCTAAAATTAGCATGTTTAAAGTGATTTTCATGCTTCCAGGGGCTCGGGAAGTTAATTAAATACCATTTGGAGGCATTTAATGTTCGAGCAAAAACGGCTGATTTTCGACAAAAGAGATAACACCCCCCCATTACGTCATGCTTCAGAAATGTGGAAAATGGTCCGTTTTCAAATGTTTTATTTTTGAACGTCAGTTCACATTTGTAGGTGGATCATCAGTGTTAGAGCTAAAATTAGCATGTTTAAAGTGATTTTCATGCTTCCAGGGGCCCAAAACACAAGATTTATGGAATGGTTAAAAGTGCATGAAAATGGCCAATTTACTCACTCTGAGTTCTCAAAAAGGGTTTCTTCACCCCGGGAAGTTAATTAAATACCATTTGGAGGCATTTAATGTTCGAGCAAAAACGGCTGATTTTCGACAAAAGAGATAACACCCCCCCATTACGTCATGCTTCAGAAATGTGGAAAATGGTCCGTTTTCAAATGTTTTATTTTTGAACGTCAGTTCACATTTGTAGGTGGATCATCAGTGTTAGAGCTAAAATTAGCATGTTTAAAGTGATTTTCATGCTTCCAGGGGCTCGGGAAGTTAATTAAATACCATTTGGAGGCATTTAATGTTCGAGCAAAAACGGCTGATTTTCGACAAAAGAGATAACACCCCCCCATTACGTCATGCTTCAGAAATGTGGAAAATGGTCCGTTTTCAAATGTTTTATTTTTAAACGTCAGTTCACATTTGTAGGTGGATCATCAGTGTTAGAGCTAAAATTAGCATGTTTAAAGTGATTTTCATGCTTCCAGGGGCTCGGGAAGTTAATTAAATACCATTTGGAGGCATTTAATGTTCGAGCAAAAACGGCTGATTTTCGACAAAAGAGATAACACCCCCCCATTACGTCATGCTTCAGAAATGTGGAAAATGGTCCGTTTTCAAATGTTTTATTTTTGAACGTCAGTTCACATTTGTAGGTGGATCATCAGTGTTAGAGCTAAAATTAGCATGTTTAAAGTGATTTTCATGCTTCCAGGGGCTCGGGAAGTTAATTAAATACCATTTGGAGGCATTTAATGTTCGAGCAAAAACGGCTGATTTTCGACAAAAGAGATAACACCCCCCCATTACGTCATGCTTCAGAAATGTGGAAAATGGTCCGTTTTCAAATGTTTTATTTTTGAACGTCAGTTCACATTTGTAGGTGGATCATCAGTGTTAGAGCTAAAATTAGCATGTTTAAAGTGATTTTCATGCTTCCAGGGGCCCAAAACACAAGATTTATGGAATGGTTAAAAGTGCATGAAAATGGCCAATTTACTCACTCTGAGTTCTCAAAAAGGGTTTCTTCACCCCGGGAAGTTAATTAAATACCATTTGGAGGCATTTAATGTTCGAGCAAAAACGGCTGATTTTCGACAAAAGAGATAACACCCCCCCATTACGTCATGCTTCAGAAATGTGGAAAATGGTCCGTTTTCAAATGTTTTATTTTTGAACGTCAGTTCACATTTGTAGGTGGATCATCAGTGTTAGAGCTAAAATTAGCATGTTTAAAGTGATTTTCATGCTTCCAGGGGCTCGGGAAGTTAATGAAATACCATTTGGAGGCATTTAATGTTCGAGCAAAAACGGCTGATTTTCGACAAAAGAGATAACACCCCCCCATTACGTCATGCTTCAGAAATGTGGAAAATGGTCCGTTTTCAAATGTTTTATTTTTGAACGTCAGTTCACATTTGTAGGTGGATCATCAGTGTTAGAGCTAAAATTAGCATGTTTAAAGTGATTTTCATGCTTCCAGGGGCTCGGGAAGTTAATTAAATACCATTTGGAGGCATTTAATGTTCGAGCAAAAACGGCTGATTTTCGACAAAAGAGATAACACCCCCCCATTACGTCATGCTTCAGAAATGTGGAAAATGGTCCGTTTTCAAATGTTTTATTTTTGAACGTCAGTTCACATTTGTAGGTGGATCATCAGTGTTAGAGCTAAAATTAGCATGTTTAAAGTGATTTTCATGCTTCCAGGGGCTCGGGAAGTTAATTAAATACCATTTGGAGGCATTTAATGTTCGAGCAAAAACGGCTGATTTTCGACAAAAGAGATAACACCCCCCCATTACGTCATGCTTCAGAAAAGTGGAAAATGGTCCGTTTTCAAATGTTTTTTTTTGAACGTCAGTTCACATTTGTAGGTGGATCATCAGTGTTAGAGCTAAAATTAGCATGTTTAAAGTGATTTTCATGCTTCCAGGGGCTCGGGAAGTTAATTAAATACCATTTGGAGGCATTTAATGTTCGAGCAAAAACGGCTGATTTTCGACAAAAGAGATAACACCCCCCCATTACGTCATGCTTCAGAAATGTGGAAAATGGTCCGTTTTCAAATGTTTTATTTTTGAACGTCAGTTCACATTTGTAGGTGGATCATCAGTGTTAGAGCTAAAATTAGCATGTTTAAAGTGATTTTCATGCTTCCAGGGGCCCAAAACACAAGATTTATGGAATGGTTAAAAGTGCATGAAAATGGCCAATTTACTCACTCTGAGTTCTCAAAAAGGGTTTCTTCACCCCGGGAAGTTAATTAAATACCATTTGGAGGCATTTAATGTTCGAGCAAAAACGGCTGATTTTCGACAAAAGAGATAACACCCCCCATTACGTCATGCTTCAGAAATGTGGAAAATGGTCCGTTTTCAAATGTTTTATTTTTGAACGTCAGTTCACATTTGTAGGTGGATCATCAGTGTTAGAGCTAAAATTAGCATGTTTAAAGTGATTTTCATGCTTCCAGGGGCTCGGGAAGTTAATTAAATACCATTTGGAGGCATTTAATGTTCGAGCAAAAACGGCTGATTTTCGACAAAAGAGATAACACCCCCCCATTACGTCATGCTTCAGAAATGTGGAAAATGGTCCGTTTTCAAATGTTTTATTTTTGAACGTCAGTTCACATTTGTAGGTGGATCATCAGTGTTAGAGCTAAAATTAGCATGTTTAAAGTGATTTTCATGCTTCCAGGGGCTCGGGAAGTTAATTAAATACCATTTGGAGGCATTTAATGTTCGAGCAAAAACGGCTGATTTTCGACAAAAGAGATAACACCCCCCCATTACGTCATGCTTCAGAAATGTGGAAAATGGTCCGTTTTCAAATGTTTTATTTTTGAACGTCAGTTCACATTTGTAGGTGGATCATCAGTGTTAGAGCTAAAATTAGCATGTTTAAAGTGATTTTCATGCTTCCAGGGGCCCAAAACACAAGATTTATGGAATGGTTAAAAGTGCATGAAAATGGCCAATTTACTCACTCTGAGTTCTCAAAAAGGGTTTCTTCACCCCGGGAAGTTAATTAAATACCATTTGGAGGCATTTAATGTTCGAGCAAAAACGGCTGATTTTCGACAAAAGAGATAACACCCCCCCATTACGTCATGCTTCAGAAATGTGGAAAATGGTCCGTTTTCAAATGTTTTATTTTTGAACGTCAGTTCACATTTGTAGGTGGATCATCAGTGTTAGAGCTAAAATTAGCATGTTTAAAGTGATTTTCATGCTTCCAGGGGCCCAAAACACAAGATTTATGGAATGGTTAAAAGTGCATGAAAATGGCCAATTTACTCACTCTGAGTTCTCAAAAAGGGTTTCTTCACCCCGGGAAGTTAATTAAATACCATTTGGAGGCATTTAATGTTCGAGCAAAAACGGCTGATTTTCGACAAAAGAGATAACACCCCCCCATTACGTCATGCTTCAGAAATGTGGAAAATGGTCCGTTTTCAAATGTTTTATTTTTGAACGTCAGTTCACATTTGTAGGTGGATCATCAGTGTTAGAGCTAAAATTAGCATGTTTAAAGTGATTTTCATGCTTCCAGGGGCTCGGGAAGTTAATTAAATACCATTTGGAGGCATTTAATGTTCGAGCAAAAACGACTGATTTTCGAAAAAAGAGATAACACCCCCCCATTACGTCATGCTTCAGAAATGTGGAAAATGGTCCGTTTTCAAATGTTTTATTTTTGAACGTCAGTTCACATTTGTAGGTGGATCATCAGTGTTAGAGCTAAAATTAGCATGTTTAAAGTGATTTTCATGCTTCCAGGGGCCCAAAACACAAGATTTATGGAATGGTTAAAAGTGCATGAAAATGGCCAATTTACTCACTCTGAGTTCTCAAAAAGGGTTTCTTCACCCCGGGAAGTTAATTAAATACCATTTGGAGGCATTTAATGTTCGAGCAAAAACGGCTGATTTTCGACAAAAGAGATAACACCCCCCCATTACGTCATGCTTCAGAAATGTGGAAAATGGTCCGTTTTCAAATGTTTTATTTTTGAACGTCAGTTCACATTTGTAGGTGGATCATCAGTGTTAGAGCTAAAATTAGCATGTTTAAAGTGATTTTCATGCTTCCAGGGGCTCGGGAAGTTAATTAAATACCATTTGGAGGCATTTAATGTTCGAGCAAAAACGGCTGATTTTCGACAAAAGAGATAACACCCCCCCATTACGTCATGCTTCAGAAATGTGGAAAATGGTCCGTTTTCAAATGTTTTATTTTTGAACGTCAGTTCACATTTGTAGGTGGATCATCAGTGTTAGAGCTAAAATTAGCATGTTTAAAGGGATTTTCATGCTTCCAGGGGCTCGGGAAGTTAATTAAATACCATTTGGAGGCATTTAATGTTCGAGCAAAAACGGATGATTTTCGACAAAAGAGATAACACCCCCCCATTACGTCATGCTTCAGAAATGTGGAAAATGGTCCGTTTTCAAATGTTTTATTTTTGAACGTCAGTTCACATTTGTAGGTGGATCATCAGTGTTAGAGCTAAAATTAGCATGTTTAAAGTGATTTTCATGCTTCCAGGGGCCCAAAACACAAGATTTATGGAATGGTTAAAAGTGCATGAAAATGGCCAATTTACTCACTCTGAGTTCTCAAAAAGGGTTTCTTCACCCCGGGAAGTTAATTAAATACCATTTGGAGGCATTTAATGTTCGAGCAAAAACGGCTGATTTTCGACAAAAGAGATAACACCCCCCATTACGTCATGCTTCAGAAATGTGGAAAATGGTCCGTTTTCAAATGTTTTATTTTTGAACGTCAGTTCACATTTGTAGGTGGATCATCAGTGTTAGAGCTAAAATTAGCATGTTTAAAGTGATTTTCATGCTTCCAGGGGCTCGGGAAGTTAATTAAATACCATTTGGAGGCATTTAATGTTCGAGCAAAAACGGCTGATTTTCGACAAAAGAGATAACACCCCCCCATTACGTCATGCTTCAGAAATGTGGAAAATGGTCCGTTTTCAAATGTTTTATTTTTGAACGTCAGTTCACATTTGTAGGTGGATCATCAGTGTTAGAGCTAAAATTAGCATGTTTAAAGTGATTTTCATGCTTCCAGGGGCTCGGGAAGTTAATTAAATACCATTTGGAGGCATTTAATGTTCGAGCAAAAACGGCTGATTTTCGACAAAAGAGATAACACCCCCCCATTACGTCATGCTTCAGAAATGTGGAAAATGGTCCGTTTTCAAATGTTTTATTTTTGAACGTCAGTTCACATTTGTAGGTGGATCATCAGTGTTAGAGCTAAAATTAGCATGTTTAAAGTGATTTTCATGCTTCCAGGGGCCCAAAACACAAGATTTATGGAATGGTTAAAAGTGCATGAAAATGGCCAATTTACTCACTCTGAGTTCTCAAAAACGGTTTCTTCACCCCGGGAAGTTAATTAAATACCATTTGGAGGCATTTAATGTTCGAGCAAAAACGGCTGATTTTCGACAAAAGAGATAACACCCCCCCATTACGTCATGCTTCAGAAATGTGGAAAATGGTCCGTTTTCAAATGTTTTATTTTTGAACGTCAGTTCACATTTGTAGGTGGATCATCAGTGTTAGAGCTAAAATTAGCATGTTTAAAGTGATTTTCATGCTTCCAGGGGCTCGGGAAGTTAATTAAATACCATTTGGAGGCATTTAATGTTCGAGCAAAAACGGCTGATTTTCGACAAAAGAGATAACACCCCCCCATTACGTCATGCTTCAGAAATGTGGAAAATGGTCCGTTTTCAAATGTTTTATTTTTGAACGTCAGTTCACATTTGTAGGTGGATCATCAGTGTTAGAGCTAAAATTAGCATGTTTAAAGTGATTTTCATGCTTCCAGGGGCTCGGGAAGTTAATTAAATACCATTTGGAGGCATTTAATGTTCGAGCAAAAACGGCTGATTTTCGACAAAAGAGATAACACCCCCCCATTACGTCATGCTTCAGAAATGTGGAAAATGGTCCGTTTTCAAATGTTTTATTTTTGAACGTCAGTTCACATTTGTTGGTGGATCATCAGTGTTAGAGCTAAAATTAGCATGTTTAAAATGATTTTCATGCTTCCAGGGGCTCGGGAAGTTAATTAAATACCATTTGGAGGCATTTAATGTTCGAGCAAAAACGGCTGATTTTCGACAAAAGAGATAACACCCCCCATTACGTCATGCTTCAGAAATGTGGAAAATGGTCCGTTTTCAAATGTTTTATTTTTGAACGTCAGTTCACATTTGTAGGTGGATCATCAGTGTTAGAGCTAAAATTAGCATGTTTAAAGTGATTTTCATGCTTCCAGGGGCCCAAAACACAAGATTTATGGAATGGTTAAAAGTGCATGAAAATGGCCAATTTACTCACTCTGAGTTCTCAAAAAGGGTTTCTTCACCCCGGGAAGTTAATTAAATACCATTTGGAGGCATTTAATGTTCGAGCAAAAATGGCTGATTTTCGACAAAAGAGATAACACCCCCCCATTACGTCATGCTTCAGAAATGTGGAAAATGGTCCGTTTTCAAATGTTTTATTTTTGAACGTCAGTTCACATTTGTAGGTGGATCATCAGTGTTAGAGCTAAAATTAGCATGTTTAAAGTGATTTTCATGCTTCCAGGGGCTCGGGAAGTTAATTAAATACCATTTGGAGGCATTTAATGTTCGAGCAAAAACGGCTGATTTTCGACAAAAGAGATAACACCCCCCCATTACGTCATGCTTCAGAAATGTGGAAAATGGTCCGTTTTCAAATGTTTTATTTTTGAACGTCAGTTCACATTTGTAGGTGGATCATCAGTGTTAGAGCTAAAATTAGCATGTTTAAAGTGATTTTCATGCTTCCAGGGGCTCGGGAAGTTAATTAAATACCATTTGGAGGCATTTAATGTTCGAGCAAAAACGGCTGATTTTCGACAAAAGAGATAACACCCCCCCATTACGTCATGCTTCAGAAATGTGGAAAATGGTCCGTTTTCAAATGTTTTATTTTTGAACGTCAGTTCACATTTGTAGGTGGATCATCAGTGTTAGAGCTAAAATTAGCATGTTTAAAATGATTTTCATGCTTCCAGGGGCTCGGGAAGTTAATTAAATACCATTTGGAGGCATTTAATGTTCGAGCAAAAACGGCTGATTTTCGACAAAAGAGATAACACCCCCCCATTACGTCATGCTTCAGAAATGTGGAAAATGGTCCGTTTTCAAATGTTTTATTTTTGAACGTCAGTTCACATTTGTAGGTGGATCATCAGTGTTAGAGCTAAAATTAGCATGTTTAAAGTGATTTTCATGCTTCCAGGGGCCCAAAACACAAGATTTATGGAATGGTTAAAAGTGCATGAAAATGGCCAATTTACTCACTCTGAGTTCTCAAAAAGGGTTTCTTCACCCCGGGAAGTTAATTAAATACCATTTGGAGGCATTTAATGTTCGAGCAAAAACGGCTGATTTTCGACAAAAGAGATAACACCCCCCCATTACGTCATGCTTCAGAAATGTGGAAAATGGTCCGTTTTCAAATGTTTTATTTTTGAACGTCAGTTCACATTTGTAGGTGGATCATCAGTGTTAGAGCTAAAATTAGCATGTTTAAAGTGATTTTCATGCTTCCAGGGGCTCGGGAAGTTAATTAAATACCATTTGGAGGCATTTAATGTTCGAGCAAAAACGGCTGATTTTCGACAAAAGAGATAACACCCCCCCATTACGTCATGCTTCAGAAATGTGGAAAATGGTCCGTTTTCAAATGTTTTATTTTTGAACGTCAGTTCACATTTGTAGGTGGATCATCAGTGTTAGAGCTAAAATTAGCATGTTTAAAGTGATTTTCATGCTTCCAGGGGCTCGGGAAGTTAATTAAATACCATTTGGAGGCATTTAATGTTCGAGCAAAAACGGCTGATTTTCGACAAAAGAGATAACACCCCCCCATTACGTCATGCTTCAGAAATGTGGAAAATGGTCCGTTTTCAAATGTTTTATTTTTGAACGTCAGTTCACATTTGTAGGTGGATCATCAGTGTTAGAGCTAAAATTAGCATGTTTAAAGTGATTTTCATGCTTCCAGGGGCCCAAAACACAAGATTTATGGAATGGTTAAAAGTGCATGAAAATGGCCAATTTACTCACTCTGAGTTCTCAAAAAGGGTTTCTTCACCCCGGGAAGTTAATTAAATACCATTTGGAGGCATTTAATGTTCGAGCAAAAACGGCTGATTTTCGACAAAAGAGATAACACCCCCCCATTACGTCATGCTTCAGAAATGTGGAAAATGGTCCGTTTTCAAATGTTTTATTTTTGAACGTTAGTTCACATTTGTAGGTGGATCATCAGTGTTAGAGCTAAAATTAGCATGTTTAAAGTGATTTTCATGCTTCCAGGGGCCCAAAACACAAGATTTATGGAATGGTTAAAAGTGCATGAAAATGGCCAATTTACTCACTCTGAGTTCTCAAAAAGGGTTTCTTCACCCCGGGAAGTTAATTAAATACCATTTGGAGGCATTTAATGTTCGAGCAAAAACGGATGATTTTCGACAAAAGAGATAACACCCCCCCATTACGTCATGCTTCAGAAATGTGGAAAATGGTCCGTTTTCAAATTTTTTATTTTTGAACGTCAGTTCACATTTGTAGGTGGATCATCAGTGTTAGAGCTAAAATTAGCATGTTTAAAGTGATTTTCATGCTTCCAGGGGCCCAAAACACAAGATTTATGGAATGGTTAAAAGTGCATGAAAATGGCCAATTTACTCACTCTGAGTTCTCAAAAAGGGTTTCTTCACCCCGGGAAGTTAATTAAATACCATTTGGAGGCATTTAATGTTCGAGCAAAAACGGCTGATTTTCGACAAAAGAGATAACACCCCCCCATTACGTCATGCTTCAGAAATGTGGAAAATGGCCTGTTTTCAAATGTTTTATTTTTGAACGTCAGTTCACATTTGTAGGTGGATCATCAGTGTTAGAGCTAAAATTAGCATGTTTAAAGTGATTTTCATGCTTCCAGGGGCTCGGGAAGTTAATTAAATACCATTTGGAGGCATTTAATGTTCGAGCAAAAACGGCTGATTTTCGACAAAAGAGATAACACCCCCCCATTACGTCATGCTTCAGAAATGTGGAAAATGGTCCGTTTTCAAATGTTTTATTTTTAAACGTCAGTTCACATTTGTAGGTGGATCATCAGTGTTAGAGCTAAAATTAGCATGTTTAAAGTGATTTTCATGCTTCCAGGGGCTCGGGAAGTTAATTAAATACCATTTGGAGGCATTTAATGTCCGAGCAAAAACGGCTGATTTTCGACAAAAGAGATAACACCCCCCCATTACGTCATGCTTCAGAAATGTGGAAAATGGTCCGTTTTCAAATGTTTTATTTTTGAACGTCAGTTCACATTTGTAGGTGGATCATCAGTGTTAGAGCTAAAATTAGCATGTTTAAAGTGATTTTCATGCTTCCAGGGGCTCGGGAAGTTAATTAAATACCATTTGGAGGCATTTAATGTTCGAGCAAAAACGGCTGATTTTCGACAAAAGAGATAACACCCCCCCATTACGTCATGCTTCAGAAATGTGGAAAATGGTCCGTTTTCAAATGTTTTATTTTTGAACGTCAGTTCACATTTGTAGGTGGATCATCAGTGTTAGAGCTAAAATTAGCATGTTTAAAGTGATTTTCATGCTTCCAGGGGCCCAAAACACAAGATTTATGGAATGGTTAAAAGTGCATGAAAATGGCCAATTTACTCACTCTGAGTTCTCAAAAAGGGTTTCTTCACCCCGGGAAGTTAATTAAATACCATTTGGAGGCATTTAATGTTCGAGCAAAAACGGCTGATTTTCGACAAAAGAGATAACACCCCCCCATTACGTCATGCTTCAGAAATGTGGAAAATGGTCCGTTTTCAAATGTTTTATTTTTGAACGTCAGTTCACATTTGTAGGTGGATCATCAGTGTTAGAGCTAAAATTAGCATGTTTAAAGTGATTTTCATGCTTCCAGGGGCTCGGGAAGTTAATTAAATACCATTTGGAGGCATTTAATGTTCGAGCAAAAACGGCTGATTTTCGACAAAAGAGATAACACCCCCCCATTACGTCATGCTTCAGAAATGTGGAAAATGGTCCGTTTTCAAATGTTTTATTTTTGAACGTCAGTTCACATTTGTAGGTGGATCATCAGTGTTAGAGCTAAAATTAGCATGTTTAAAGTGATTTTCATGCTTCCAGGGGCTCGGGAAGTTAATTAAATACCATTTGGAGGCATTTAATGTTCGAGCAAAAACGGCTGATTTTCGACAAAAGAGATAACACCCCCCCATTACGTCATGCTTCAGAAATGTGGAAAATGGTCCGTTTTCAAATGTTTTATTTTTGAACGTCAGTTCACATTTGTAGGTGGATCATCAGTGTTAGAGCTAAAATTAGCATGTTTAAAGTGATTTTCATGCTTCCAGGGGCTCGGGAAGTTAATTAAATACCATTTGGAGGCATTTAATGTTCGAGCAAAAACGGCTGATTTTCGACAAAAGAGATAACACCCCCCCATTACGTCATGCTTCAGAAATGTGGAAAATGGTCCGTTTTCAAATGTTTTATTTTTGAACGTCAGTTCACATTTGTAGGTGGATCATCAGTGTTAGAGCTAAAATTAGCATGTTTAAAGTGATTTTCATGCTTCCAGGGGCTCGGGAAGTTAATTAAATACCATTTGGAGGCATTTAATGTTCGAGCAAAAACGGCTGATTTTCGACAAAAGAGATAACACCCCCCCATTACGTCATGCTTCAGAAATGTGGAAAATGGTCCGTTTTCAAATGTTTTATTTTTGAACGTCAGTTCACATTTGTAGGTGGATCATCAGTGTTAGAGCTAAAATTAGCATGTTTAAAGTGATTTTCATGCTTCCAGGGGCCCAAAACACAAGATTTATGGAATGGTTAAAAGTGCATGAAAATGGCCAATTTACTCACTCTGAGTTCTCAAAAAGGGTTTCTTCACCCCGGGAAGTTAAATAAATACAATTTGGAGGCATTTAATGTTCGAGCAAAAACGGCTGATTTTCGACAAAAGAGATAACACCCCCCCATTACGTCATGCTTCAGAAATGTGGAAAATGGTCCGTTTTCAAATGTTTTATTTTTGAACGTCAGTTCACATTTGGAGGTGGATCATCAGTGTTAGAGCTAAAATTAGCATGTTTAAAGTGATTTTCATGCTTCCAGGGGCTCGGGAAGTTAATTAAATACCATTTGGAGGCATTTAATGTTCGAGCAAAAACGGCTGATTTTCGACAAAAGAGATAACACCCCCCCATTACGTCATGCTTCAGAAATGTGGAAAATGGTCCGTTTTCAAATGTTTTATTTTTGAACGTCAGTTCACATTTGTAGGTGGATCATCAGTGTTAGAGCTAAAATTAGCATGTTTAAAGTGATTTTCATGCTTCCAGGGGCTCGGGAAGTTAATTAAATACCATTTGGAGGCATTTAATGTTCGAGCAAAAACGGCTGATTTTCGACAAAAGAGATAACACCCCCCCATTACGTCATGCTTCAGAAATGTGGAAAATGGTCCGTTTTCAAATGTTTTATTTTTTAACGTCAGTTCACATTTGTAGGTGGATCATCAGTGTTAGAGCTAAAATTAGCATGTTTAAAGTGATTTTCATGCTTCCAGGGGCCCAAAACACAAGATTTATGGAATGGTTAAAAGTGCATGAAAATGGCCAATTTACTCACTCTGAGTTCTCAAAAAGGGTTTCTTCACCCCGGGAAGTTAATTAAATACCATTTGGAGGCATTTAATGTTCGAGCAAAAACGGCTGATTTTCGACAAAAGAGATAACACCCCCCCATTACGTCATGCTTCAGAAATGTGGAAAATGGTCCGTTTTCAAATGTTTTATTTTTGAACGTCAGTTCACATTTGTAGGTGGATCATCAGTGTTAGAGCTAAAATTAGCATGTTTAAAGTGATTTTCATGCTTCCAGGGGCTCGGGAAGTTAATTAAATACCATTTGGAGGCATTTAATGTTCGAGCAAAAACGGCTGATTTTCGACAAAAGAGATAACACCCCCCCATTACGTCATGCTTCAGAAATGTGGAAAATGGTCCGTTTTCAAATGTTTTATTTTTGAACGTCAGTTCACATTTGTAGGTGGATCATCAGTGTTAGAGCTAAAATTAGCATGTTTAAAGTGATTTTCATGCTTCCAGGGGCCCAAAACACAAGATTTATGGAATGGTTAAAAGTGCATGAAAATGGCCAATTTACTCACTCTGAGTTCTCAAAAAGGGTTTCTTCACCCCGGGAAGTTAATTAAATACCATTTGGAGGCATTTAATGTTCGAGCAAAAACGGCTGATTTTCGACAAAAGAGATAACACCCCCCCATTACGTCATGCTTCAGAAATGTGGAAAATGGTCCGTTTTCAAATGTTTTATTTTTGAACGTCAGTTCACATTTGTAGGTGGATCATCAGTGTTAGAGCTAAAATTAGCATGTTTAAAGTGATTTTCATGCTTCCAGGGGCTCGGGAAGTTAATTAAATACCATTTGGAGGCATTTAATGTTCGAGCAAAAACGGCTGATTTTCGACAAAAGAGATAACACCCCCCCATTACGTCATGCTTCAGAAATGTGGAAAATGGTCCGTTTTCAAATGTTTTATTTTTGAACGTCAGTTCACATTTGTAGGTGGATCATCAGTGTTAGAGCTAAAATTAGCATGTTTAAAGTGATTTTCATGCTTCCAGGGGCTCGGGAAGTTAATTAAATACCATTTGGAGGCATTTAATGTTCGAGCAAAAACGGCTGATTTTCGACAAAAGAGATAACACCCCCCCATTACGTCATGCTTCAGAAATGTGGAAAATGGTCCGTTTTCAAATGTTTTATTTTTGAACGTCAGTTCACATTTGTAGGTGGATCATCAGTGTTAGAGCTAAAATTAGCATGTTTAAAGTGATTTTCATGCTTCCAGGGGCCCAAAACACAAGATTTATGGAATGGTTAAAAGTGCATGAAAATGGCCAATTTACTCACTCTGAGTTCTCAAAAAGGGTTTCTTCACCCCGGGAAGTTAATTAAATACCATTTGGAGGCATTTAATGTTCGAGCAAAAACGGCTGATTTTCGACAAAAGAGATAACACCCCCCCATTACGTCATGCTTCAGAAATGTGGAAAATGGTCCGTTTTCAAATGTTTTATTTTTGAACGTCAGTTCACATTTGTAGGTGGATCATCAGTGTTAGAGCTAAAATTAGCATGTTTAAAGTGATTTTCATGCTTCCAGGGGCCCAAAACACAAGATTTATGGAATGGTTAAAAGTGCATGAAAATGGCCAATTTACTCACTCTGAGTTCTCAAAAAGGGTTTCTTCACCCCGGGAAGTTAATTAAATACCATTTGGAGGCATTTAATGTTCGAGCAAAAACGGATGATTTTCGACAAAAGAGATAACACCCCCCCATTACGTCATGCTTCAGAAATGTGGAAAATGGTCCGTTTTCAAATGTTTTATTTTTGAACGTCAGTTCACATTTGTAGGTGGATCATCAGTGTTAGAGCTAAAATTAGCATGTTTAAAGTGATTTTCATGCTTCCAGGGGCCCAAAACACAAGATTTATGGAATGGTTAAAAGTGCATGAAAATGGCCAATTTACTCACTCTGAGTTCTCAAAAAGGGTTTCTTCACCCCGGGAAGTTAATTAAATACCATTTGGAGGCATTTAATGTTCGAGCAAAAACGGCTGATTTTCGACAAAAGAGATAACACCCCCCCATTACGTCATGCTTCAGAAATGTGGAAAATGGCCTGTTTTCAAATGTTTTATTTTTGAACGTCAGTTCACATTTGTAGGTGGATCATCAGTGTTAGAGCTAAAATTAGCATGTTTAAAGTGATTTTCATGCTTCCAGGGGCTCGGGAAGTTAATTAAATACCATTTGGAGGCATTTAATGTTCGAGCAAAAACGGCTGATTTTCGACAAAAGAGATAACACCCCCCCATTACGTCATGCTTCAGAAATGTGGAAAATGGTCCGTTTTCAAATGTTTTATTTTTAAACGTCAGTTCACATTTGTAGGTGGATCATCAGTGTTAGAGCTAAAATTAGCATGTTTAAAGTGATTTTCATGCTTCCAGGGGCTCGGGAAGTTAATTAAATACCATTTGGAGGCATTTAATGTCCGAGCAAAAACGGCTGATTTTCGACAAAAGAGATAACACCCCCCCATTACGTCATGCTTCAGAAATGTGGAAAATGGTCCGTTTTCAAATGTTTTATTTTTGAACGTCAGTTCACATTTGTAGGTGGATCATCAGTGTTAGAGCTAAAATTAGCATGTTTAAAGTGATTTTCATGCTTCCAGGGGCTCGGGAAGTTAATTAAATACCATTTGGAGGCATTTAATGTTCGAGCAAAAACGGCTGATTTTCGACAAAAGAGATAACACCCCCCCATTACGTCATGCTTCAGAAATGTGGAAAATGGTCCGTTTTCAAATGTTTTATTTTTGAACGTCAGTTCACATTTGTAGGTGGATCATCAGTGTTAGAGCTAAAATTAGCATGTTTAAAGTGATTTTCATGCTTCCAGGGGCCCAAAACACAAGATTTATGGAATGGTTAAAAGTGCATGAAAATGGCCAATTTACTCACTCTGAGTTCTCAAAAAGGGTTTCTTCACCCCGGGAAGTTAATTAAATACCATTTGGAGGCATTTAATGTTCGAGCAAAAACGGCTGATTTTCGACAAAAGAGATAACACCCCCCCATTACGTCATGCTTCAGAAATGTGGAAAATGGTCCGTTTTCAAATGTTTTATTTTTGAACGTCAGTTCACATTTGTAGGTGGATCATCAGTGTTAGAGCTAAAATTAGCATGTTTAAAGTGATTTTCATGCTTCCAGGGGCTCGGGAAGTTAATTAAATACCATTTGGAGGCATTTAATGTTCGAGCAAAAACGGCTGATTTTCGACAAAAGAGATAACACCCCCCCATTACGTCATGCTTCAGAAATGTGGAAAATGGTCCGTTTTCAAATGTTTTATTTTTGAACGTCAGTTCACATTTGTAGGTGGATCATCAGTGTTAGAGCTAAAATTAGCATGTTTAAAGTGATTTTCATGCTTCCAGGGGCTCGGGAAGTTAATTAAATACCATTTGGAGGCATTTAATGTTCGAGCAAAAACGGCTGATTTTCGACAAAAGAGATAACACCCCCCCATTACGTCATGCTTCAGAAATGTGGAAAATGGTCCGTTTTCAAATGTTTTATTTTTGAACGTCAGTTCACATTTGTAGGTGGATCATCAGTGTTAGAGCTAAAATTAGCATGTTTAAAGTGATTTTCATGCTTCCAGGGGCTCGGGAAGTTAATTAAATACCATTTGGAGGCATTTAATGTTCGAGCAAAAACGGCTGATTTTCGACAAAAGAGATAACACCCCCCCATTACGTCATGCTTCAGAAATGTGGAAAATGGTCCGTTTTCAAATGTTTTATTTTTGAACGTCAGTTCACATTTGTAGGTGGATCATCAGTGTTAGAGCTAAAATTAGCATGTTTAAAGTGATTTTCATGCTTCCAGGGGCTCGGGAAGTTAATTAAATACCATTTGGAGGCATTTAATGTTCGAGCAAAAACGGCTGATTTTCGACAAAAGAGATAACACCCCCCCATTACGTCATGCTTCAGAAATGTGGAAAATGGTCCGTTTTCAAATGTTTTATTTTTGAACGTCAGTTCACATTTGTAGGTGGATCATCAGTGTTAGAGCTAAAATTAGCATGTTTAAAGTGATTTTCATGCTTCCAGGGGCCCAAAACACAAGATTTATGGAATGGTTAAAAGTGCATGAAAATGGCCAATTTACTCACTCTGAGTTCTCAAAAAGGGTTTCTTCACCCCGGGAAGTTAAATAAATACAATTTGGAGGCATTTAATGTTCGAGCAAAAACGGCTGATTTTCGACAAAAGAGATAACACCCCCCCATTACGTCATGCTTCAGAAATGTGGAAAATGGTCCGTTTTCAAATGTTTTATTTTTGAACGTCAGTTCACATTTGTAGGTGGATCATCAGTGTTAGAGCTAAAATTAGCATGTTTAAAGTGATTTTCATGCTTCCAGGGGCTCGGGAAGTTAATTAAATACCATTTGGAGGCATTTAATGTTCGAGCAAAAACGGCTGATTTTCGACAAAAGAGATAACACCCCCCCATTACGTCATGCTTCAGAAATGTGGAAAATGGTCCGTTTTCAAATGTTTTATTTTTGAACGTCAGTTCACATTTGTAGGTGGATCATCAGTGTTAGAGCTAAAATTAGCATGTTTAAAGTGATTTTCATGCTTCCAGGGGCTCGGGAAGTTAATTAAATACCATTTGGAGGCATTTAATGTTCGAGCAAAAACGGCTGATTTTCGACAAAAGAGATAACACCCCCCCATTACGTCATGCTTCAGAAATGTGGAAAATGGTCCGTTTTCAAATGTTTTATTTTTTAACGTCAGTTCACATTTGTAGGTGGATCATCAGTGTTAGAGCTAAAATTAGCATGTTTAAAGTGATTTTCATGCTTCCAGGGGCCCAAAACACAAGATTTATGGAATGGTTAAAAGTGCATGAAAATGGCCAATTTACTCACTCTGAGTTCTCAAAAAGGGTTTCTTCACCCCGGGAAGTTAATTAAATACCATTTGGAGGCATTTAATGTTCGAGCAAAAACGGCTGATTTTCGACAAAAGAGATAACACCCCCCCATTACGTCATGCTTCAGAAATGTGGAAAATGGTCCGTTTTCAAATGTTTTATTTTTGAACGTCAGTTCACATTTGTAGGTGGATCATCAGTGTTAGAGCTAAAATTAGCATGTTTAAAGTGATTTTCATGCTTCCAGGGGCTCGGGAAGTTAATTAAATACCATTTGGAGGCATTTAATGTTCGAGCAAAAACGGCTGATTTTCGACAAAAGAGATAACACCCCCCCATTACGTCATGCTTCAGAAATGTGGAAAATGGTCGGTTTTCAAATGTTTTATTTTTGAACGTCAGTTCACATTTGTAGGTGGATCATCAGTGTTAGAGCTAAAATTAGCATGTTTAAAGTGATTTTCATGCTTCCAGGGGCTCGGGAAGTTAATTAAATACCATTTGGAGGCATTTAATGTTCGAGCAAAAACGGCTGATTTTCGACAAAAGAGATAACACCCCCCCATTACGTCATGCTTCAGAAATGTGGAAAATGGTCCGTTTTCAAATGTTTTATTTTTGAACGTCAGTTCACATTTGTAGGTGGATCATCAGTGTTAGAGCTAAAATTAGCATGTTTAAAGTGATTTTCATGCTTCCAGGGGCCCAAAACACAAGATTTATGGAATGGTTAAAAGTGCATGAAAATGGCCAATTTACTCACTCTGAGTTCTCAAAAAGGGTTTCTTCACCCCGGGAAGTTAATTAAATACCATTTGGAGGCATTTAATGTTCGAGCAAAAACGGCTGATTTTCGACAAAAGAGATAACACCCCCCCATTACGTCATGCTTCAGAAATGTGGAAAATGGTCCGTTTTCAAATGTTTTATTTTTGAACGTCAGTTCACATTTGTAGGTGGATCATCAGTGTTAGAGCTAAAATTAGCATGTTTAAAGTGATTTTCATGCTTCCAGGGGCTCGGGAAGTTAATTAAATACCATTTGGAGGCATTTAATGTTCGAGCAAAAACGGCTGATTTTCGACAAAAGAGATAACACCCCCCCATTACGTCATGCTTCAGAAATGTGGAAAATGGTCCGTTTTCAAATGTTTTGTTTTTGAACGTCAGTTCACATTTGTAGGTGGATCATCAGTGTTAGCGCTAAAATTAGCATGTTTAAAGTGATTTTCATGCTTCCAGGGGCTCGGGAAGTTAATTAAATACCATTTGGAGGCATTTAATGTTCGAGCAAAAACGGCTGATTTTCGACAAAAGAGATAACACCCCCCCATTACGTCATGCTTCAGAAATGTGGAAAATGGTCCGTTTTCAAATGTTTTATTTTTGAACGTCAGTTCACATTTGTAGGTGGATCATCAGTGTTAGAGCTAAAATTAGCATGTTTAAAATGATTTTCATGCTTCCAGGGGCTCGGGAAGTTAATTAAATACCATTTGGAGGCATTTAATGTTCGAGCAAAAACGGCTGATTTTCGACAAAAGAGATAACACCCCCCCATTACGTCATGCTTCAGAAATGTGGAAAATGGTCCGTTTTCAAATGTTTTATTTTTGAACGTCAGTTCACATTTGTAGGTGGATCATCAGTGTTAGAGCTAAAATTAGCATGTTTAAAGTGATTTTCATGCTTCCAGGGGCCCAAAACACAAGATTTATGGAATGGTTAAAAGTGCATGAAAATGGCCAATTTACTCACTCTGAGTTCTCAAAAAGGGTTTCTTCACCCCGGGAAGTTAATTAAATACCATTTGGAGGCATTTAATGTTCGAGCAAAAACGGCTGATTTTCGACAAAAGAGATAACACCCCCCCATTACGTCATGCTTCAGAAATGTGGAAAATGGTCCGTTTTCAAATGTTTTATTTTTGAACGTCAGTTCACATTTGTAGGTGGATCATCAGTGTTAGAGCTAAAATTAGCATGTTTAAAGTGATTTTCATGCTTCCAGGGGCTCGGGAAGTTAATTAAATACCATTTGGAGGCATTTAATGTTCGAGCAAAAACGGCTGATTTTCGACAAAAGAGATAACACCCCCCCATTACGTCATGCTTCAGAAATGTGGAAAATGGTCCGTTTTCAAATGTTTTATTTTTGAACGTCAGTTCACATTTGTAGGTGGATCATCAGTGTTAGAGCTAAAATTAGCATGTTTAAAGTGATTTTCATGCTTCCAGGGGCTCGGGAAGTTAATTAAATACCATTTGGAGGCATTTAATGTTCGAGCAAAAACGGCTGATTTTCGACAAAAGAGATAACACCCCCCCATTACGTCATGCTTCAGAAATGTGGAAAATGGTCCGTTTTCAAATGTTTTATTTTTGAACGTCAGTTCACATTTGTAGGTGGATCATCAGTGTTAGAGCTAAAATTAGCATGTTTAAAGTGATTTTCATGCTTCCAGGGGCCCAAAACACAAGATTTATGGAATGGTTAAAAGTGCATGAAAATGGCCAATTTACTCACTCTGAGTTCTCAAAAAGGGTTTCTTCACCCCGGGAAGTTAATTAAATACCATTTGGAGGCATTTAATGTTCGAGCAAAAACGGCTGATTTTCGACAAAAGAGATAACACCCCCCCATTACGTCATGCTTCAGAAATGTGGAAAATGGTCCGTTTTCAAATGTTTTATTTTTGAACGTTAGTTCACATTTGTAGGTGGATCATCAGTGTTAGAGCTAAAATTAGCATGTTTAAAGTGATTTTCATGCTTCCAGGGGCCCAAAACACAAGATTTATGGAATGGTTAAAAGTGCATGAAAATGGCCAATTTACTCACTCTGAGTTCTCAAAAAGGGTTTCTTCACCCCGGGAAGTTAATTAAATACCATTTGGAGGCATTTAATGTTCGAGCAAAAACGGATGATTTTCGACAAAAGAGATAACACCCCCCCATTACGTCATGCTTCAGAAATGTGGAAAATGGTCCGTTTTCAAATGTTTTATTTTTGAACGTCAGTTCACATTTGTAGGTGGATCATCAGTGTTAGAGCTAAAATTAGCATGTTTAAAGTGATTTTCATGCTTCCAGGGGCCCAAAACACAAGATTTATGGAATGGTTAAAAGTGCATGAAAATGGCCAATTTACTCACTCTGAGTTCTCAAAAAGGGTTTCTTCACCCCGGGAAGTTAATTAAATACCATTTGGAGGCATTTAATGTTCGAGCAAAAACGGCTGATTTTCGACAAAAGAGATAACACCCCCCCATTACGTCATGCTTCAGAAATGTGGAAAATGGCCTGTTTTCAAATGTTTTATTTTTGAACGTCAGTTCACATTTGTAGGTGGATCATCAGTGTTAGAGCTAAAATTAGCATGTTTAAAGTGATTTTCATGCTTCCAGGGGCTCGGGAAGTTAATTAAATACCATTTGGAGGCATTTAATGTTCGAGCAAAAACGGCTGATTTTCGACAAAAGAGATAACACCCCCCCATTACGTCATGCTTCAGAAATGTGGAAAATGGTCCGTTTTCAAATGTTTTATTTTTAAACGTCAGTTCACATTTGTAGGTGGATCATCAGTGTTAGAGCTAAAATTAGCATGTTTAAAGTGATTTTCATGCTTCCAGGGGCTCGGGAAGTTAATTAAATACCATTTGGAGGCATTTAATGTCCGAGCAAAAACGGCTGATTTTCGACAAAAGAGATAACACCCCCCCATTACGTCATGCTTCAGAAATGTGGAAAATGGTCCGTTTTCAAATGTTTTATTTTTGAACGTCAGTTCACATTTGTAGGTGGATCATCAGTGTTAGAGCTAAAATTAGCATGTTTAAAGTGATTTTCATGCTTCCAGGGGCTCGGGAAGTTAATTAAATACCATTTGGAGGCATTTAATGTTCGAGCAAAAACGGCTGATTTTCGACAAAAGAGATAACACCCCCCCATTACGTCATGCTTCAGAAATGTGGAAAATGGTCCGTTTTCAAATGTTTTATTTTTGAACGTCAGTTCACATTTGTAGGTGGATCATCAGTGTTAGAGCTAAAATTAGCATGTTTAAAGTGATTTTCATGCTTCCAGGGGCCCAAAACACAAGATTTATGGAATGGTTAAAAGTGCATGAAAATGGCCAATTTACTCACTCTGAGTTCTCAAAAAGGGTTTCTTCACCCCGGGAAGTTAATTAAATACCATTTGGAGGCATTTAATGTTCGAGCAAAAACGGCTGATTTTCGACAAAAGAGATAACACCCCCCCATTACGTCATGCTTCAGAAATGTGGAAAATGGTCCGTTTTCAAATGTTTTATTTTTGAACGTCAGTTCACATTTGTAGGTGGATCATCAGTGTTAGAGCTAAAATTAGCATGTTTAAAGTGATTTTCATGCTTCCAGGGGCTCGGGAAGTTAATTAAATACCATTTGGAGGCATTTAATGTTCGAGCAAAAACGGCTGATTTTCGACAAAAGAGATAACACCCCCCCATTACGTCATGCTTCAGAAATGTGGAAAATGGTCCGTTTTCAAATGTTTTATTTTTGAACGTCAGTTCACATTTGTAGGTGGATCATCAGTGTTAGAGCTAAAATTAGCATGTTTAAAGTGATTTTCATGCTTCCAGGGGCTCGGGAAGTTAATTAAATACCATTTGGAGGCATTTAATGTTCGAGCAAAAACGGCTGATTTTCGACAAAAGAGATAACACCCCCCCATTACGTCATGCTTCAGAAATGTGGAAAATGGTCCGTTTTCAAATGTTTTATTTTTGAACGTCAGTTCACATTTGTAGGTGGATCATCAGTGTTAGAGCTAAAATTAGCATGTTTAAAGTGATTTTCATGCTTCCAGGGGCTCGGGAAGTTAATTAAATACCATTTGGAGGCATTTAATGTTCGAGCAAAAACGGCTGATTTTCGACAAAAGAGATAACACCCCCCCATTACGTCATGCTTCAGAAATGTGGAAAATGGTCCGTTTTCAAATGTTTTATTTTTGAACGTCAGTTCACATTTGTAGGTGGATCATCAGTGTTAGAGCTAAAATTAGCATGTTTAAAGTGATTTTCATGCTTCCAGGGGCTCGGGAAGTTAATTAAATACCATTTGGAGGCATTTAATGTTCGAGCAAAAACGGCTGATTTTCGACAAAAGAGATAACACCCCCCCATTACGTCATGCTTCAGAAATGTGGAAAATGGTCCGTTTTCAAATGTTTTATTTTTGAACGTCAGTTCACATTTGTAGGTGGATCATCAGTGTTAGAGCTAAAATTAGCATGTTTAAAGTGATTTTCATGCTTCCAGGGGCCCAAAACACAAGATTTATGGAATGGTTAAAAGTGCATGAAAATGGCCAATTTACTCACTCTGAGTTCTCAAAAAGGGTTTCTTCACCCCGGGAAGTTAAATAAATACAATTTGGAGGCATTTAATGTTCGAGCAAAAACGGCTGATTTTCGACAAAAGAGATAACACCCCCCCATTACGTCATGCTTCAGAAATGTGGAAAATGGTCCGTTTTCAAATGTTTTATTTTTGAACGTCAGTTCACATTTGGAGGTGGATCATCAGTGTTAGAGCTAAAATTAGCATGTTTAAAGTGATTTTCATGCTTCCAGGGGCTCGGGAAGTTAATTAAATACCATTTGGAGGCATTTAATGTTCGAGCAAAAACGGCTGATTTTCGACAAAAGAGATAACACCCCCCCATTACGTCATGCTTCAGAAATGTGGAAAATGGTCCGTTTTCAAATGTTTTATTTTTGAACGTCAGTTCACATTTGTAGGTGGATCATCAGTGTTAGAGCTAAAATTAGCATGTTTAAAGTGATTTTCATGCTTCCAGGGGCTCGGGAAGTTAATTAAATACCATTTGGAGGCATTTAATGTTCGAGCAAAAACGGCTGATTTTCGACAAAAGAGATAACACCCCCCCATTACGTCATGCTTCAGAAATGTGGAAAATGGTCCGTTTTCAAATGTTTTATTTTTTAACGTCAGTTCACATTTGTAGGTGGATCATCAGTGTTAGAGCTAAAATTAGCATGTTTAAAGTGATTTTCATGCTTCCAGGGGCCCAAAACACAAGATTTATGGAATGGTTAAAAGTGCATGAAAATGGCCAATTTACTCACTCTGAGTTCTCAAAAAGGGTTTCTTCACCCCGGGAAGTTAATTAAATACCATTTGGAGGCATTTAATGTTCGAGCAAAAACGGCTGATTTTCGACAAAAGAGATAACACCCCCCCATTACGTCATGCTTCAGAAATGTGGAAAATGGTCCGTTTTCAAATGTTTTATTTTTGAACGTCAGTTCACATTTGTAGGTGGATCATCAGTGTTAGAGCTAAAATTAGCATGTTTAAAGTGATTTTCATGCTTCCAGGGGCTCGGGAAGTTAATTAAATACCATTTGGAGGCATTTAATGTTCGAGCAAAAACGGCTGATTTTCGACAAAAGAGATAACACCCCCCCATTACGTCATGCTTCAGAAATGTGGAAAATGGTCCGTTTTCAAATGTTTTATTTTTGAACGTCAGTTCACATTTGTAGGTGGATCATCAGTGTTAGAGCTAAAATTAGCATGTTTAAAGTGATTTTCATGCTTCCAGGGGCCCAAAACACAAGATTTATGGAATGGTTAAAAGTGCATGAAAATGGCCAATTTACTCACTCTGAGTTCTCAAAAAGGGTTTCTTCACCCCGGGAAGTTAATTAAATACCATTTGGAGGCATTTAATGTTCGAGCAAAAACGGCTGATTTTCGACAAAAGAGATAACACCCCCCCATTACGTCATGCTTCAGAAATGTGGAAAATGGTCCGTTTTCAAATGTTTTATTTTTGAACGTCAGTTCACATTTGTAGGTGGATCATCAGTGTTAGAGCTAAAATTAGCATGTTTAAAGTGATTTTCATGCTTCCAGGGGCTCGGGAAGTTAATTAAATACCATTTGGAGGCATTTAATGTTCGAGCAAAAACGGCTGATTTTCGACAAAAGAGATAACACCCCCCCATTACGTCATGCTTCAGAAATGTGGAAAATGGTCCGTTTTCAAATGTTTTATTTTTGAACGTCAGTTCACATTTGTAGGTGGATCATCAGTGTTAGAGCTAAAATTAGCATGTTTAAAGTGATTTTCATGCTTCCAGGGGCTCGGGAAGTTAATTAAATACCATTTGGAGGCATTTAATGTTCGAGCAAAAACGGCTGATTTTCGACAAAAGAGATAACACCCCCCCATTACGTCATGCTTCAGAAATGTGGAAAATGGTCCGTTTTCAAATGTTTTATTTTTGAACGTCAGTTCACATTTGTAGGTGGATCATCAGTGTTAGAGCTAAAATTAGCATGTTTAAAGTGATTTTCATGCTTCCAGGGGCCCAAAACACAAGATTTATGGAATGGTTAAAAGTGCATGAAAATGGCCAATTTACTCACTCTGAGTTCTCAAAAAGGGTTTCTTCACCCCGGGAAGTTAATTAAATACCATTTGGAGGCATTTAATGTTCGAGCAAAAACGGCTGATTTTCGACAAAAGAGATAACACCCCCCCATTACGTCATGCTTCAGAAATGTGGAAAATGGTCCGTTTTCAAATGTTTTATTTTTGAACGTCAGTTCACATTTGTAGGTGGATCATCAGTGTTAGAGCTAAAATTAGCATGTTTAAAGTGATTTTCATGCTTCCAGGGGCCCAAAACACAAGATTTATGGAATGGTTAAAAGTGCATGAAAATGGCCAATTTACTCACTCTGAGTTCTCAAAAAGGGTTTCTTCACCCCGGGAAGTTAATTAAATACCATTTGGAGGCATTTAATGTTCGAGCAAAAACGGATGATTTTCGACAAAAGAGATAACACCCCCCCATTACGTCATGCTTCAGAAATGTGGAAAATGGTCCGTTTTCAAATGTTTTATTTTTGAACGTCAGTTCACATTTGTAGGTGGATCATCAGTGTTAGAGCTAAAATTAGCATGTTTAAAGTGATTTTCATGCTTCCAGGGGCCCAAAACACAAGATTTATGGAATGGTTAAAAGTGCATGAAAATGGCCAATTTACTCACTCTGAGTTCTCAAAAAGGGTTTCTTCACCCCGGGAAGTTAATTAAATACCATTTGGAGGCATTTAATGTTCGAGCAAAAACGGCTGATTTTCGACAAAAGAGATAACACCCCCCATTACGTCATGCTTCAGAAATGTGGAAAATGGCCTGTTTTCAAATGTTTTATTTTTGAACGTCAGTTCACATTTGTAGGTGGATCATCAGTGTTAGAGCTAAAATTAGCATGTTTAAAGTGATTTTCATGCTTCCAGGGGCTCGGGAAGTTAATTAAATACCATTTGGAGGCATTTAATGTTCGAGCAAAAACGGCTGATTTTCGACAAAAGAGATAACACCCCCCCATTACGTCATGCTTCAGAAATGTGGAAAATGGTCCGTTTTCAAATGTTTTATTTTTAAACGTCAGTTCACATTTGTAGGTGGATCATCAGTGTTAGAGCTAAAATTAGCATGTTTAAAGTGATTTTCATGCTTCCAGGGGCTCGGGAAGTTAATTAAATACCATTTGGAGGCATTTAATGTCCGAGCAAAAACGGCTGATTTTCGACAAAAGAGATAACACCCCCCCATTACGTCATGCTTCAGAAATGTGGAAAATGGTCCGTTTTCAAATGTTTTATTTTTGAACGTCAGTTCACATTTGTAGGTGGATCATCAGTGTTAGAGCTAAAATTAGCATGTTTAAAGTGATTTTCATGCTTCCAGGGGCTCGGGAAGTTAATTAAATACCATTTGGAGGCATTTAATGTTCGAGCAAAAACGGCTGATTTTCGACAAAAGAGATAACACCCCCCCATTACGTCATGCTTCAGAAATGTGGAAAATGGTCCGTTTTCAAATGTTTTATTTTTGAACGTCAGTTCACATTTGTAGGTGGATCATCAGTGTTAGAGCTAAAATTAGCATGTTTAAAGTGATTTTCATGCTTCCAGGGGCCCAAAACACAAGATTTATGGAATGGTTAAAAGTGCATGAAAATGGCCAATTTACTCACTCTGAGTTCTCAAAAAGGGTTTCTTCACCCCGGGAAGTTAATTAAATACCATTTGGAGGCATTTAATGTTCGAGCAAAAACGGCTGATTTTCGACAAAAGAGATAACACCCCCCCATTACGTCATGCTTCAGAAATGTGGAAAATGGTCCGTTTTCAAATGTTTTATTTTTGAACGTCAGTTCACATTTGTAGGTGGATCATCAGTGTTAGAGCTAAAATTAGCATGTTTAAAGTGATTTTCATGCTTCCAGGGGCTCGGGAAGTTAATTAAATACCATTTGGAGGCATTTAATGTTCGAGCAAAAACGGCTGATTTTCGACAAAAGAGATAACACCCCCCCATTACGTCATGCTTCAGAAATGTGGAAAATGGTCCGTTTTCAAATGTTTTATTTTTGAACGTCAGTTCACATTTGTAGGTGGATCATCAGTGTTAGAGCTAAAATTAGCATGTTTAAAGTGATTTTCATGCTTCCAGGGGCTCGGGAAGTTAATTAAATACCATTTGGAGGCATTTAATGTTCGAGCAAAAACGGCTGATTTTCGACAAAAGAGATAACACCCCCCCATTACGTCATGCTTCAGAAATGTGGAAAATGGTCCGTTTTCAAATGTTTTATTTTTGAACGTCAGTTCACATTTGTAGGTGGATCATCAGTGTTAGAGCTAAAATTAGCATGTTTAAAGTGATTTTCATGCTTCCAGGGGCTCGGGAAGTTAATTAAATACCATTTGGAGGCATTTAATGTTCGAGCAAAAACGGCTGATTTTCGACAAAAGAGATAACACCCCCCCATTACGTCATGCTTCAGAAATGTGGAAAATGGTCCGTTTTCAAATGTTTTATTTTTGAACGTCAGTTCACATTTGTAGGTGGATCATCAGTGTTAGAGCTAAAATTAGCATGTTTAAAGTGATTTTCATGCTTCCAGGGGCTCGGGAAGTTAATTAAATACCATTTGGAGGCATTTAATGTTCGAGCAAAAACGGCTGATTTTCGACAAAAGAGATAACACCCCCCCATTACGTCATGCTTCAGAAATGTGGAAAATGGTCCGTTTTCAAATGTTTTATTTTTGAACGTCAGTTCACATTTGTAGGTGGATCATCAGTGTTAGAGCTAAAATTAGCATGTTTAAAGTGATTTTCATGCTTCCAGGGGCCCAAAACACAAGATTTATGGAATGGTTAAAAGTGCATGAAAATGGCCAATTTACTCACTCTGAGTTCTCAAAAAGGGTTTCTTCACCCCGGGAAGTTAAATAAATACAATTTGGAGGCATTTAATGTTCGAGCAAAAACGGCTGATTTTCGACAAAAGAGATAACACCCCCCCATTACGTCATGCTTCAGAAATGTGGAAAATGGTCCGTTTTCAAATGTTTTATTTTTGAACGTCAGTTCACATTTGTAGGTGGATCATCAGTGTTAGAGCTAAAATTAGCATGTTTAAAGTGATTTTCATGCTTCCAGGGGCTCGGGAAGTTAATTAAATACCATTTGGAGGCATTTAATGTTCGAGCAAAAACGGCTGATTTTCGACAAAAGAGATAACACCCCCCCATTACGTCATGCTTCAGAAATGTGGAAAATGGTCCGTTTTCAAATGTTTTATTTTTGAACGTCAGTTCACATTTGTAGGTGGATCATCAGTGTTAGAGCTAAAATTAGCATGTTTAAAGTGATTTTCATGCTTCCAGGGGCTCGGGAAGTTAATTAAATACCATTTGGAGGCATTTAATGTTCGAGCAAAAACGGCTGATTTTCGACAAAAGAGATAACACCCCCCCATTACGTCATGCTTCAGAAATGTGGAAAATGGTCGGTTTTCAAATGTTTTATTTTTTAACGTCAGTTCACATTTGTAGGTGGATCATCAGTGTTAGAGCTAAAATTAGCATGTTTAAAGTGATTTTCATGCTTCCAGGGGCTCGGGAAGTTAATTAAATACCATTTGGAGGCATTTAATGTTCGAGCAAAAACGGCTGATTTTCGACAAAAGAGATAACACCCCCCCATTACGTCATGCTTCAGAAATGTGGAAAATGGTCCGTTTTCAAATGTTTTATTTTTGAACGTCAGTTCACATTTGTAGGTGGATCATCAGTGTTAGAGCTAAAATTAGCATGTTTAAAGTGATTTTCATGCTTCCAGGGGCCCAAAACACAAGATTTATGGAATGGTTAAAAGTGCATGAAAATGGCCAATTTACTCACTCTGAGTTCTCAAAAAGGGTTTCTTCACCCCGGGAAGTTAATTAAATACCATTTGGAGGCATTTAATGTTCGAGCAAAAACGGCTGATTTTCGACAAAAGAGATAACACCCCCCCATTACGTCATGCTTCAGAAATGTGGAAAATGGTCCGTTTTCAAATGTTTTATTTTTGAACGTCAGTTCACATTTGTAGGTGGATCATCAGTGTTAGAGCTAAAATTAGCATGTTTAAAGTGATTTTCATGCTTCCAGGGGCTCGGGAAGTTAATTAAATACCATTTGGAGGCATTTAATGTTCGAGCAAAAACGGCTGATTTTCGACAAAAGAGATAACACCCCCCCATTACGTCATGCTTCAGAAATGTGGAAAATGGTCCGTTTTCAAATGTTTTGTTTTTGAACGTCAGTTCACATTTGTAGGTGGATCATCAGTGTTAGCGCTAAAATTAGCATGTTTAAAGTGATTTTCATGCTTCCAGGGGCTCGGGAAGTTAATTAAATACCATTTGGAGGCATTTAATGTTCGAGCAAAAACGGCTGATTTTCGACAAAAGAGATAACACCCCCCCATTACGTCATGCTTCAGAAATGTGGAACATGGTCCGTTTTCAAATGTTTTATTTTTGAACGTCAGTTCACATTTGTAGGTGGATCATCAGTGTTAGAGCTAAAATTAGCATGTTTAAAGTGATTTTCATGCTTCCAGGGGCCCAAAACACAAGATTTATGGAATGGTTAAAAGTGCATGAAAATGGCCAGTTTACTCACTCTGAGTTCTCAAAAAGGGGTTCTTCACCCCGGGAAGTTAATTAAATACCATTTGGAGGCATTTAATGTTCGAGCAAAAACGGCTGATTTTCGACAAAAGAGATAACACCCCCCCATTACGTCATGCTTCAGAAATGTGGAAAATGGTCCGTTTTCAAATGTTTTATTTTTGATCGTCAGTTCACATTTGTAGGTGGATCATCAGTGTTAGAGCTAAAATTAGCATGTTTAAAGTGATTTTCATGCTTCCAGGGGCTCGGGAAGTTAATTAAATACCATTTGGAGGCATTTAATGTTCGAGCAAAAACGGCTGATTTTCGACAAAAGAGATAACACCCCCCCATTACGTCATGCTTCAGAAATGTGGAAAATGGTCCGTTTTCAAATGTTTTATTTTTGAACGTCAGTTCACATTTGTAGGTGGATCATCAGTGTTAGAGCTAAAATTAGCATGTTTAAAGTGATTTTCATGCTTCCAGGGGCCCAAAACACAAGATTTATGGAAAGGTTAAAAGTGCATGAAAATGGCCAATTTACTCACTCTGAGTTCTCAAAAAGGGTTTCTTCACCCCGGGAAGTTAATTAAATACCATTTGGAGGCATTTAATGTTCGAGCAAAAACGGCTGATTTTCGACAAAAGAGATAACACCCCCCCATTACGTCATGCTTCAGAAATGTGGAAAATGGTCCGTTTTCAAATGTTTTATTTTTGAACGTCAGTTCACATTTGTAGGTGGATCATCAGTGTTAGAGCTAAAATTAGCATGTTTAAAGTGATTTTCATGCTTCCAGGGGCTCGGGAAGTTAATTAAATACCATTTGGAGGCATTTAATGTTCGAGCAAAAACGGCTGATTTTCGACAAAAGAGATAACACCCCCCCATTACGTCATGCTTCAGAAATGTGGAAAATGGTCCGTTTTCAAATGTTTTATTTTTGAACGTCAGTTCACATTTGTAGGTGGATCATCAGTGTTAGAGCTAAAATTAGCATGTTTAAAGTGATTTTCATGCTTCCAGGGGCCCAAAACACAAGATTTATGGAATGGTTAAAAGTGCATGAAAATGGCCAATTTACTCACTCTGAGTTCTCAAAAAGGGTTTCTTCACCCCGGGAAGTTAATTAAATACCATTTGGAGGCATTTAATGTTCGAGCAAAAACGGCTGATTTTCGACAAAAGAGATAACACCCCCCCATTACGTCATGCTTCAGAAATGTGGAAAATGGTCCGTTTTCAAATGTTTTATTTTTGAAAGTCAGTTCACATTTGTAGGTGGATCATCAGTGTTAGCGCTAAAATTAGCATGTTTAAAGTGATTTTCATGCTTCCAGGGGCTCGGGAAGTTAATTAAATACCATTTGGAGGCATTTAATGTTCGAGCAAAAACGGCTGATTTTCGACAAAAGAGATAACACCCCCCCATTACGTCATGCTTCAGAAATGTGGAACATGGTCCGTTTTCAAATGTTTTATTTTTGAACGTCAGTTCACATTTGTAGGTGGATCATCAGTGTTAGAGCTAAAATTAGCATGTTTAAAGTGATTTTCATGCTTCCAGGGGCCCAAAACACAAGATTTATGGAATGGTTAAAAGTGCATGAAAATGGCCAGTTTACTCACTCTGAGTTCTCAAAAAGGGGTTCTTCACCCCGGGAAGTTAATTAAATACCATTTGGAGGCATTTACTGTTCGAGCAAAAACGGCTGATTTTCGACAAAAGAGATAACACCCCCCCATTACGTCATGCTTCAGAAATGTGGAAAATGGTCCGTTTTCAAATGTTTTATTTTTGAACGTCAGTTCACATTTGTAGGTGGATCATCAGTGTTAGAGCTAAAATTAGCATGTTTAAAGTGATTTTCATGCTTCCAGGGGCTCGGGAAGTTAATTAAATACCATTTGGAGGCATTTAATGTTCGAGCAAAAACGGCTGATTTTCGACAAAAGAGATAACACCCCCCCATTACGTCATGCTTCAGAAATGTGGAAAATGGTCCGTTTTCAAATGTTTTATTTTTGAACGTCAGTTCACATTTGTAGGTGGATCATCAGTGTTAGAGCTAAAATTAGCATGTTTAAAGTGATTTTCATGCTTCCAGGGGCCCAAAACACAAGATTTATGGAAAGGTTAAAAGTGCATGAAAATGGCCAATTTACTCACTCTGAGTTCTCAAAAAGGGTTTCTTCACCCCGGGAAGTTAATTAAATACCATTTGGAGGCATTTAATGTTCGAGCAAAAACGGCTGATTTTCGACAAAAGAGATAACACCCCCCCATTACGTCATGCTTCAGAAATGTAGAAAATGGTCCGTTTTCAAATGTTTTATTTTTGAACGTCAGTTCACATTTGTAGGTGGATCATCAGTGTTAGAGCTAAAATTAGCATGTTCAAAGTGATTTTCATGCTTCCAGGGGCTCGGGAAGTTAATTAAATACCATTTGGAGGCATTTAATGTTCGAGCAAAAACGGCTGATTTTCGACAAAAGAGATAACACCCCCCCATTACGTCATGCTTCAGAAATGTGGAAAATGGTCCGTTTTCAAATGTTTTATTTTTGAACGTCAGTTCACATTTGTAGGTGGATCATCAGTGTTAGAGCTAAAATTAGCATGTTTAAAGTGATTTTCATGCTTCCAGGGGCCCAAAACACAAGATTTATGGAATGGTTAAAAGTGCATGAAAATGGCCAATTTACTCACTCTGAGTTCTCAAAAAGGGTTTCTTCACCCCGGGAAGTTAATTAAATACCATTTGGAGGCATTTAATGTTCGAGCAAAAACGGCTGATTTTCGACAAAAGAGATAACACCCCCCCATTACGTCATGCTTCAGAAATGTGGAAAATGGTCCGTTTTCAAATGTTTTATTTTTGAACGTCAGTTCACATTTGTAGGTGGATCATCAGTGTTAGAGCTAAAATTAGCTTGTTTAAAGTGATTTTCATGCTTCCAGAGGCTCGGGAAGTTAATTAAATACCATTTGGAGGCATTTAATGTTCGAGCAAAAACGGCTGATTTTCGACAAAAGAGATAACACCCCCCCATTACGTCATGCTTCAGAAATGTGGAAAATGGTCCGTTTTCAAATGTTTTATTTTTGAACGTCAGTTCACATTTGTAGGTGGATCATCAGTGTTAGAGCTAAAATTAGCATGTTTAAAGTGATTTTCATGCTTCCAGGGGCCCAAAACACAAGATTTATGGAATGGTTAAAAGTGCATGAAAAGGGCCAATTTACTCACTCTGAGTTCTCAAAAAGGGTTTCTTCACCCCGGGAAGTTAATTAAATACCATTTGGAGGCATTTAATGTTCGAGCAAAAACGGCTGATTTTCGACAAAAGAGATAACACCCCCCCATTACGTCATGCTTCAGAAATGTGGAAAATGGTCCGTTTTCAAATGTTTTATTTTTGAACGTCAGTTCACATTTGTAGGTGGATCATCAGTGTTAGAGCTAAAATTAGCATGTTTAAAGTGATTTTCATGCTTCCAGGGGCCCAAAACACAAGATTTATGGAATGGTTAAAAGTGCATGAAAATGGCCAATTTACTCACTCTGAGTTCTCAAAAAGGGTTTCTTCACCCCGGGAAGTTAATTAAATACCATTTGGAGGCATTTAATGTTCGAGCAAAAACGGCTGATTTTCGACAAAAGAGATAACACCCCCCCATTACGTCATGCTTCAGAAATGTGGAAAATGGTCCGTTTTCAAATGTTTTATTTTTGAACGTCAGTTCACATTTGTAGGTGGATCATCAGTGTTAGAGCTAAAATTAGCATGTTTAAAGTGATTTTCATGCTTCCAGGGGCTCGGGAAGTTAATTAAATACCATTTGGAGGCATTTAATGTTCGAGCAAAAACGGCTGATTTTCGACAAAAGAGATAACACCCCCCCATTACGTCATGCTTCAGAAATGTGGAAAATGGTACGTTTTCAAATGTTTTATTTTTGAACGTCAGTTCACATTTGTAGGTGGATCATCAGTGTTAGAGCTAAAATTAGCATGTTTAAAGTGATTTTCATGCTTCCAGGGGCCCAAAACACAAGATTTATGGAATGGTTAAAAGTGCATGAAAATGGCCAATTTACTCACTCTGAGTTCTCAAAAAGGGTTTCTTCACCCCGGGAAGTTAATTAAATACCATTTGGAGGCATTTAATGTTCGAGCAAAAACGGCTGATTTTCGACAAAAGAGATAACACCCCCCCATTACGTCATGCTTCAGAAATGTGGAAAATGGTCCGTTTTCAAATGTTTTATTTTTGAACGTCAGTTCACATTTGTAGGTGGATCATCAGTGTTAGAGCTAAAATTAGCATGTTTAAAGTGATTTTCATGCTTCCAGGGGCTCGGGAAGTTAATTAAATACCATTTGGAGGCATTTAATGTTCGAGCAAAAACGGCTGATTTTCGACAAAAGAGATAACACCCCCCCCATTACGTCATGCTTCAGAAATGTGGAAAATGGTCCGTTTTCAAATGTTTTATTTTTGAACGTCAGTTCACATTTGTAGGTGGATCATCAGTGTTAGAGCTAAAATTAGCATGTTTAAAGTGATTTTCATGCTTCCAGGGGCCCAAAACACAAGATTTATGGAATGGTTAAAAGTGCATGAAAATGGCCAATTTACTCACTCTGAGTTCTCAAAAAGGGTTTCTTCACCCCGGGAAGTTAATTAAATACCATTTGGAGGCATTTAATGTTCGAGCAAAAACGGCTGATTTTTGACAAAAGAGATAACACCCCCCCCATTACGTCATGCTTCAGAAATGTGGAAAATGGTCCGTTTTCAAATGTTTTATTTTTGAACGTCAGTTCACATTTGTAGGTGGATCATCAGTGTTAGAGCTAAAATTAGCTTATTTAAAGTGATTTTCATGCTTCCAGAGGCTCGGGAAGTTAATTAAATACCATTTGGAGGCATTTAATGTTCGAGCAAAAACGGCTGATTTTCGACAAAAGAGATAACACCCCCCCATTACGTCATGCTTCAGAAATGTGGAAAATGGTCCGTTTTCAAATGTTTTATTTTTATACGTCAGTTCACATTTGTAGGTGGATCATCAGTGTTAGAGCTAAAATTAGCATGTTTAAAGTGATTTTCATGCTTCCAGGGGCCCAAAACACAAGATTTATGGAATGGTTAAAAGTGCATGAAAAGGGCCAATTTACTCACTCTGAGTTCTCAAAAAGGGTTTCTTCACCCCGGGAAGTTAATTAAATACCATTTGGAGGCATTTAATGTTCGAGCAAAAACAGCTGATTTTCGACAAAAGAGATAACACCCCCCCATTACGTCATGCTTCAGAAATGTGGAAAATGGTCCGTTTTCAAATGTTTTATTTTTGAACGTCAGTTCACATTTGTAGGTGGATCATCAGTGTTAGAGCTAAAATTAGCATGTTTAAAGTGATTTTCATGCTTCCAGGGGCCCAAAACACAAGATTTATGGAATGGTTAAAAGTGCATGAAAATGGCCAATTTACTCACTCTGAGTTCTCAAAAAGGGTTTCTTCACCCCGGGAAGTTAATTAAATACCATTTGGAGGCATTTAATGTTCGAGCAAAAACGGCTGATTTTCGACAAAAGAGATAACACCCCCCCATTACGTCATGCTTCAGAAATGTGGAAAATGGTCCGTTTTCAAATGTTTTATTTTTGAACGTCAGTTCACATTTGTAGGTGGATCATCAGTGTTAGAGCTAAAATTAGCATGTTTAAAGTGATTTTCATGCTTCCAGGGGCTCGGGAAGTTAATTAAATACCATTTGGAGGCATTTAATGTTCGAGCAAAAACGGCTGATTTTCGACAAAAGAGATAACACCCCCCCATTACGTCATGCTTCAGAAATGTGGAAAATGGTCCGTTTTCAAATGTTTTATTTTTGAACGTCAGTTCACATTTGTAGGTGGATCATCAGTGTTAGAGCTAAAATTAGCATGTTTAAAGTGATTTTCATGCTTCCAGGGGCCCAAAACACAAGATTTATGGAATGGTTAAAAGTGCATGAAAATGGCCAATTTACTCACTCTGAGTTCTCAAAAAGGGTTTCTTCACCCCGGGAAGTTAATTAAATACCATTTGGAGGCATTTAATGTTCGAGCAAAAACGGCTGATTTTCGACAAAAGAGATAACACCCCCCCATTACGTCATGCTTCAGAAATGTGGAAAATGGTCCGTTTTCAAATGTTTTATTTTTGAACGTCAGTTCACATTTGTAGGTGGATCATCAGTGTTAGAGCTAAAATTAGCATGTTTAAAGTGATTTTCATGCTTCCAGGGGCTCGGGAAGTTAATTAAATACCATTTGGAGGCATTTAATGTTCGAGCAAAAACGGCTGATTTTCGACAAAAGAGATAACACCCCCCCATTACGTCATGCTTCAGAAATGTGGAAAATGGTCCGTTTTCAAATGTTTTATTTTTGAACGTCAGTTCACATTTGTAGGTGGATCATCAGTGTTAGAGCTAAAATTAGCATGTTTAAAGTGATTTTCATGCTTCCAGGGGCCCAAAACACAAGATTTATGGAATGGTTAAAAGTGCATGAAAATGGCCAATTTACTCACTCTGAGTTCTCAAAAAGGGTTTCTTCACCCCGGGAAGTTAATTAAATACCATTTGGAGGCATTTAATGTTCGAGCAAAAACGGCTGATTTTCGACAAAAGAGATAACACCCCCCCATTACGTCATGCTTCAGAAATGTGGAAAATGGTCCGTTTTCAAATGTTTTATTTTTGAACGTCAGTTCACATTTGTAGGTGGATCATCAGTGTTAGAGCTAAAATTAGCATGTTTAAAGTGATTTTCATGCTTCCAGGGGCTCGGGAAGTTAATTAAATACCATTTGGAGGCATTTAATGTTCGAGCAAAAACGGCTGATTTTCGACAAAAGAGATAACACCCCCCATTACGTCATGCTTCAGAAATGTGGAAAATGGTCCGTTTTCAAATGTTTTATTTTTGAACGTCAGTTCACATTTGTAGGTGGATCATCAGTGTTAGAGCTAAAATTAGCATGTTTAAAGTGATTTTCATGCTTCCAGGGGCTCGGGAAGTTAATTAAATACCATTTGGAGGCATTTAATGTTCGAGCAAAAACGGCTGATTTTCGACAAAAGAGATAACACCCCCCCATTACGTCATGCTTCAGAAATGTGGAAAATGGTCCGTTTTCAAATGTTTTATTTTTGAACGTCAGTTCACATTTGTAGGTGGATCATCAGTGTTAGAGCTAAAATTAGCATGTTTAAAGTGATTTTCATGCTTCCAGGGGCTCGGGAAGTTAATTAAATACCATTTGGAGGCATTTAATGTTCGAGCAAAAACGGCTGATTTTCGACAAAAGAGATAACACCCCCCCATTACGTCATGCTTCAGAAATGTGGAAAATGGTCAGTTTTCAAATGTTTTATTTTTGAACGTCAGTTCACATTTGTAGGTGGATCATCAGTGTTAGAGCTAAAATTAGCATGTTTAAAGTGATTTTCATGCTTCCAGGGGCTCGGGAAGTTAATTAAATACCATTTGGAGGCATTTAATGTTCGAGCAAAAACGGCTGATTTTCGACAAAAGAGATAACACCCCCCCATTACGTCATGCTTCAGAAATGTGGAAAATGGTCCGTTTTCAAATGTTTTATTTTTGAACGTCAGTTCACATTTGTAGGTGGATCATCAGTGTTAGAGCTAAAATTAGCATGTTTAAAGTGATTTTCATGCTTCCAGGGGCCCAAAACACAAGATTTATGGAATGGTTAAAAGTGCATGAAAATGGCCAATTTACTCACTCTGAGTTCTCAAAAAGGGTTTCTTCACCCCAGGAAGTTAATTAAATACCATTTGGAGGCATTTAATGTTCGAGCAAAAACGGCTGATTTTCGACAAAAGAGATAACACCCCCCCCATTACGTCATGCTTCAGAAATGTGGAAAATGGTCCGTTTTCAAATGTTTTATTTTTGAACGTCAGTTCACGTTTGTAGGTGGATCATCAGTGTTAGAGCTAAAATTAGCATGTTTAAAGTGATTTTCATGCTTCCAGGGGCTCGGGAAGTTAATTAAATACCATTTGGAGGCATTTAATGTTCGAGCAAAAACGGCTGATTTTCGACAAAAGAGATAACACCCCCCCATTACGTCATGCTTCAGAAATGTGGAAAATGGTCCGTTTTCAAATGTTTTATTTTTGAACGTCAGTTCACATTTGTAGGTGGATCATCAGTGTTAGAGCTAAAATTAGAATGTTTAAAGTGATTTTCATGCTTCCAGGGGCCCATAACACAAGATTTATGGAATGGTTAAAAGTGCATGAAAATGGCCAATTTACTCACTCTGAGTTCTCAAAAAGGGTTTCTTCACCCCGGGAAGTTAATTAAATACCATTTGGAGGCATTTAATGTTCGAGCAAAAACGGCTGATTTTCGACAAAAGAGATAACACCCCCCCATTACGTCATGCTTCAGAAATGTGGAAAATGGTCCGTTTTCAAATGTTTTATTTTTGAACGTCAGTTCACATTTGTAGGTGGATCATCAGTGTTAGAGCTAAAATTAGCATGTTTAAAGTGATTTTCATGCTTCCAGGGGCCCAAAACACAAGATTTATGGATTGGTTAAAAGTGCATGAAAATGGCCAATTTACTCACTCTGAGTTCTCAAAAAGGGTTTCTTCACCCCGGGAAGTTAATTAAATACCATTTGGAGGCATTTAATGTTCGAGCAAAAACGGCTGATTTTCGACAAAAGAGATAACACCCCCCCATTACGTCATGCTTCAGAAATGTGGAAAATGGTCCGTTTTCAAATGTTTTATTTTTGAACGTCAGTTCACATTTGTAGGTGGATCATCAGTGTTAGAGCTAAAATTAGCATGTTTAAAGTGATTTTCATGCTTCCAGGGGCCCAAAACACAAGATTTATGGAATGGTTAAAAGTGCATGAAAATGGCCAATTTACTCACTCTGAGTTCTCAAAAAGGGTTTCTTCACCCCGGGAAGATAATTAAATACCATTTGGAGGCATTTAATGTTCGAGCAAAAACGGCTGATTTTCGACAAAAGAGATAACACCCCCCCATTACGTCATGCTTCAGAAATGTGGAAAATGGTCCGTTTTCAAATGTTTTATTTTTGAACGTCAGTTCACATTTGTAGGTGGATCATCAGTGTTAGAGCTAAAATTAGCATGTTTAAAGTGATTTTCATGCTTCCAGGGGCCCAAAACACAAGATTTATGGAATGGTTAAAAGTGCATGAAAATGGCCAATTTACTCACTCTGAGTTCTCAAAAAGGGTTTCTTCACCCCGGGAAGTTAATTAAATACCATTTGGAGGCATTTAATGTTCGAGCAAAAACGGCTGATTTTCGACAAAAGAGATAACACCCCCCCATTACGTCATGCTTCAGAAATGTGGAAAATGGTCCGTTTTCAAATGTTTTATTTTTGAACGTCAGTTCACATTTGTAGGTGGATCATCAGTGTTAGAGCTAAAATTAGCATGTTTAAAGTGATTTTCATGCTTCCAGGGGCTCGGGAAGTTAATTAAATACCATTTGGAGGCATTTAATGTTCGAGCAAAAACGGCTGATTTTCGACAAAAGAGATAACACCCCCCCATTACGTCATGCTTCAGAAATGTGGAAAATGGTCCGTTTTCAAATGTTTTATTTTTAAACGTCAGTTCACATTTGTAGGTGGATCATCAGTGTTAGAGCTAAAATTAGCATGTTTAAAGTGATTTTCATGCTTCCAGGGGCTCGGGAAGTTAATTAAATACCATTTGGAGGCATTTAATGTTCGAGCAAAAACGGCTGATTTTCGACAAAAGAGATAACACCCCCCCATTACGTCATGCTTCAGAAATGTGGAAAATGGTCCGTTTTCAAATGTTTTATTTTTGAACGTCAGTTCACATTTGTAGGTGGATCATCAGTGTTAGAGCTAAAATTAGCATGTTTAAAGTGATTTTCATGCTTCCAGGGGCTCGGGAAGTTAATTAAATACCATTTGGAGGCATTTAATGTTCGAGCAAAAACGGCTGATTTTCGACAAAAGAGATAACACCCCCCCATTACGTCATGCTTCAGAAATGTGGAAAATGGTCCGTTTTCAAATGTTTTATTTTTGAACGTCAGTTCACATTTGTAGGTGGATCATCAGTGTTAGAGCTAAAATTAGCATGTTTAAAGTGATTTTCATGCTTCCAGGGGCCCAAAACACAAGATTTATGGAATGGTTAAAAGTGCATGAAAATGGCCAATTTACTCACTCTGAGTTCTCAAAAAGGGTTTCTTCACCCCGGGAAGTTAATTAAATACCATTTGGAGGCATTTAATGTTCGAGCAAAAACGGCTGATTTTCGACAAAAGAGATAACACCCCCCCATTACGTCATGCTTCAGAAATGTGGAAAATGGTCCGTTTTCAAATGTTTTATTTTTGAACGTCAGTTCACATTTGTAGGTGGATCATCAGTGTTAGAGCTAAAATTAGCATGTTTAAAGTGATTTTCATGCTTCCAGGGGCTCGGGAAGTTAATTAAATACCATTTGGAGGCATTTAATGTTCGAGCAAAAACGGCTGATTTTCGACAAAAGAGATAACACCCCCCCATTACGTCATGCTTCAGAAATGTGGAAAATGGTCCGTTTTCAAATGTTTTATTTTTGAACGTCAGTTCACATTTGTAGGTGGATCATCAGTGTTAGAGCTAAAATTAGAATGTTTAAAGTGATTTTCATGCTTCCAGGGGCCCAAAACACAAGATTTATGGAATGGTTAAAAGTGCATGAAAATGGCCAATTTACTCACTCTGAGTTCTCAAAAAGGGTTTCTTCACCCCGGGAAGTTAATTAAATACCATTTGGAGGCATTTAATGTTCGAGCAAAAACGGCTGATTTTCGACAAAAGAGATAACACCCCCCCATTACGTCATGCTTCAGAAATGTGGAAAATGGTCCGTTTTCAAATGTTTTATTTTTGAACGTCAGTTCACATTTGTAGGTGGATCATCAGTGTTAGAGCTAAAATTAGCATGTTTAAAGTGATTTTCATGCTTCCAGGGGCCCAAAACACAAGATTTATGGATTGGTTAAAAGTGCATGAAAATGGCCAATTTACTCACTCTGAGTTCTCAAAAAGGGTTTCTTCACCCCGGGAAGTTAATTAAATACCATTTGGAGGCATTTAATGTTCGAGCAAAAACGGCTGATTTTCGACAAAAGAGATAACACCCCCCCATTACGTCATGCTTCAGAAATGTGGAAAATGGTCCGTTTTCAAATGTTTTATTTTTGAACGTCAGTTCACATTTGTAGGTGGATCATCAGTGTTAGAGCTAAAATTAGCATGTTTAAAGTGATTTTCATGCTTCCAGGGGCCCAAAACACAAGATTTATGGAATGGTTAAAAGTGCATGAAAATGGCCAATTTACTCACTCTGAGTTCTCAAAAAGGGTTTCTTCACCCCGGGAAGTTAATTAAATACCATTTGGAGGCATTTAATGTTCGAGCAAAAACGGCTGATTTTCGGCAAATGAGATAACACCCCCCCATTACCTCATGCTTCAGAAATGTGGAAAATGGTCCGTTTTCAAATGTTTTATTTTTGAACGTCAGTTCACATTTGTAGGTGGATCATCAGTGTTAGAGCTAAAATTAGCATGTTTAAAGTGATTTTCATGCTTCCAGGGGCCCAAAACACAAGATTTATGGAATGGTTAAAAGTGCTTGAAAATGGCCAATTTACTCACTCTGAGTTCTCAAAAAGGGTTTCTTCACCCCGGGAAGTTAATTAAATACCATTTGGAGGCATTTAATGTTCGAGCAAAAACGGCTGATTTTCGACAAAAGAGATAACACCCCCCCCATTACGTCATGCTTCAGAAATGTGGAAAATGGTCCGTTTTCAAATGTTTTATTTTTGAACGTCAGTTCACATTTGTAGGTGGATCATCAGTGTTAGAGCTAAAATTAGCATGTTTAAAGTGATTTTCATGCTTCCAGGGGCCCAAAACACAAGATTTATGGAATGGTTAAAAGTGCATGAAAATGGCCAATTTACTCACTCTGAGTTCTCAAAAAGGGTTTCTTCACCCCGGGAAGTTAATTAAATACCATTTGGAGGCATTTAATGTTCGAGCAAAAACGGCTGATTTTCGACAAAAGAGATAACACCCCCCCATTAGCTTCAGAAATGTGAGAAAATGGTCCGTTTTCAAATGTTTTTATTTTTGAACGATCAGTTCACATATTGTAGGTTGAACTATCAGTGTTAGAGCTAAAATTAGCAATGTTTAAAGTGATTTTCATAGCTTCCAGGGGCTCGGGAAGTTAATTTAAATACCATTTGGAGGCATTTAATGTTCGAGCAAAAACGGCTGATTTTCGACAAAAGAGATAACACCCCCCCTTTAGTCTGCTTCAGAAATGTGGAAAATGGTCCGTTTTCAAATGTTTTATTTTTAAACGTCAGTTCACATTTGTAGGTGGATCATCAGTGTTAGAGCTAAAATTAGCATGTTTAAAGTGATTTTCATGCTTCCAGGGGCTCGGGAAGTTAATTAAATACCATTTGGAGGCATTTAATGTTCGAGCAAAAACGGCTGATTTTCGACAAAAGAGATAACACCCCCCCATTACGTCATGCTTCAGAAATGTGGAAAATGGTCCGTTTTCAAATGTTTTATTTTTGAACGTCAGTTCACATTTGTAGGTGGATCATCAGTGTTAGAGCTAAAATTAGCATGTTTAAAGTGATTTTCATGCTTCCAGGGGCTCGGGAAGTTAATTAAATACCATTTGGAGGCATTTAATGTTCGAGCAAAAACGGCTGATTTTCGACAAAAGAGATAACACCCCCCCATTACGTCATGCTTCAGAAATGTGGAAAATGGTCCGTTTTCAAATGTTTTATTTTTGAACGTCAGTTCACATTTGTAGGTGGATCATCAGTGTTAGAGCTAAAATTAGCATGTTTAAAGTGATTTTCATGCTTCCAGGGGCCCAAAACACAAGATTTATGGAATGGTTAAAAGTGCATGAAAATGGCCAATTTACTCACTCTGAGTTCTCAAAAAGGGTTTCTTCACCCCGGGAAGATAATTAAATACCATTTGGAGGCATTTAATGTTCGAGCAAAAACGGCTGATTTTCGACAAAAGAGATAACACCCCCCCATTACGTCATGCTTCAGAAATGTGGAAAATGGTCCGTTTTCAAATGTTTTATTTTTGAACGTCAGTTCACATTTGTAGGTGGATCATCAGTGTTAGAGCTAAAATTAGCATGTTTAAAGTGATTTTCATGCTTCCAGGGGCCCAAAACACAAGATTTATGGAATGGTTAAAAGTGCATGAAAATGGCCAATTTACTCACTCTGAGTTCTCAAAAAGGGTTTCTTCACCCCGGGAAGTTAATTAAATACCATTTGGAGGCATTTAATGTTCGAGCAAAAACGGCTGATTTTCGACAAAAGAGATAACACCCCCCCATTACGTCATGCTTCAGAAATGTGGAAAATGGTCCGTTTTCAAATGTTTTATTTTTGAACGTCAGTTCACATTTGTAGGTGGATCATCAGTGTTAGAGCTAAAATTAGCATGTTTAAAGTGATTTTCATGCTTCCAGGGGCTCGGGAAGTTAATTAAATACCATTTGGAGGCATTTAATGTTCGAGCAAAAACGGCTGATTTTCGACAAAAGAGATAACACCCCCCCATTACGTCATGCTTCAGAAATGTGGAAAATGGTCCGTTTTCAAATGTTTTATTTTTAAACGTCAGTTCACATTTGTAGGTGGATCATCAGTGTTAGAGCTAAAATTAGCATGTTTAAAGTGATTTTCATGCTTCCAGGGGCTCGGGAAGTTAATTAAATACCATTTGGAGGCATTTAATGTTCGAGCAAAAACGGCTGATTTTCGACAAAAGAGATAACACCCCCCCATTACGTCATGCTTCAGAAATGTGGAAAATGGTCCGTTTTCAAATGTTTTATTTTTGAACGTCAGTTCACATTTGTAGGTGGATCATCAGTGTTAGAGCTAAAATTAGCATGTTTAAAGTGATTTTCATGCTTCCAGGGGCTCGGGAAGTTAATTAAATACCATTTGGAGGCATTTAATGTTCGAGCAAAAACGGCTGATTTTCGACAAAAGAGATAACACCCCCCCATTACGTCATGCTTCAGAAATGTGGAAAATGGTCCGTTTTCAAATGTTTTATTTTTGAACGTCAGTTCACATTTGTAGGTGGATCATCAGTGTTAGAGCTAAAATTAGCATGTTTAAAGTGATTTTCATGCTTCCAGGGGCCCAAAACACAAGATTTATGGAATGGTTAAAAGTGCATGAAAATGGCCAATTTACTCACTCTGAGTTCTCAAAAAGGGTTTCTTCACCCCGGGAAGTTAATTAAATACCATTTGGAGGCATTTAATGTTCGAGCAAAAACGGCTGATTTTCGACAAAAGAGATAACACCCCCCCATTACGTCATGCTTCAGAAATGTGGAAAATGGTCCGTTTTCAAATGTTTTATTTTTGAACGTCAGTTCACATTTGTAGGTGGATCATCAGTGTTAGAGCTAAAATTAGCATGTTTAAAGTGATTTTCATGCTTCCAGGGGCTCGGGAAGTTAATTAAATACCATTTGGAGGCATTTAATGTTCGAGCAAAAACGGCTGATTTTCGACAAAAGAGATAACACCCCCCCATTACGTCATGCTTCAGAAATGTGGAAAATGGTCCGTTTTCAAATGTTTTATTTTTGAACGTCAGTTCACATTTGTAGGTGGATCATCAGTGTTAGAGCTAAAATTAGAATGTTTAAAGTGATTTTCATGCTTCCAGGGGCCCAAAACACAAGATTTATGGAATGGTTAAAAGTGCATGAAAATGGCCAATTTACTCACTCTGAGTTCTCAAAAAGGGTTTCTTCACCCCGGGAAGTTAATTAAATACCATTTGGAGGCATTTAATGTTCGAGCAAAAACGGCTGATTTTCGACAAAAGAGATAACACCCCCCCATTACGTCATGCTTCAGAAATGTGGAAAATGGTCCGTTTTCAAATGTTTTATTTTTGAACGTCAGTTCACATTTGTAGGTGGATCATCAGTGTTAGAGCTAAAATTAGCATGTTTAAAGTGATTTTCATGCTTCCAGGGGCCCAAAACACAAGATTTATGGATTGGTTAAAAGTGCATGAAAATGGCCAATTTACTCACTCTGAGTTCTCAAAAAGGGTTTCTTCACCCCGGGAAGTTAATTAAATACCATTTGGAGGCATTTAATGTTCGAGCAAAAACGGCTGATTTTCGACAAAAGAGATAACACCCCCCCATTACGTCATGCTTCAGAAATGTGGAAAATGGTCCGTTTTCAAATGTTTTATTTTTGAACGTCAGTTCACATTTGTAGGTGGATCATCAGTGTTAGAGCTAAAATTAGCATGTTTAAAGTGATTTTCATGCTTCCAGGGGCCCAAAACACAAGATTTATGGAATGGTTAAAAGTGCATGAAAATGGCCAATTTACTCACTCTGAGTTCTCAAAAAGGGTTTCTTCACCCCGGGAAGTTAATTAAATACCATTTGGAGGCATTTAATGTTCGAGCAAAAACGGCTGATTTTCGGCAAATGAGATAACACCCCCCCATTACCTCATGCTTCAGAAATGTGGAAAATGGTCCGTTTTCAAATGTTTTATTTTTGAACGTCAGTTCACATTTGTAGGTGGATCATCAGTGTTAGAGCTAAAATTAGCATGTTTAAAGTGATTTTCATGCTTCCAGGGGCCCAAAACACAAGATTTATGGAATGGTTAAAAGTGCTTGAAAATGGCCAATTTACTCACTCTGAGTTCTCAAAAAGGGTTTCTTCACCCCGGGAAGTTAATTAAATACCATTTGGAGGCATTTAATGTTCGAGCAAAAACGGCTGATTTTCGACAAAAGAGATAACACCCCCCCCATTACGTCATGCTTCAGAAATGTGGAAAATGGTCCGTTTTCAAATGTTTTATTTTTGAACGTCAGTTCACATTTGTAGGTGGATCATCAGTGTTAGAGCTAAAATTAGCATGTTTAAAGTGATTTTCATGCTTCCAGGGGCCCAAAACACAAGATTTATGGAATGGTTAAAAGTGCATGAAAATGGCCAATTTACTCACTCTGAGTTCTCAAAAAGGGTTTCTTCACCCCGGGAAGTTAATTAAATACCATTTGGAGGCATTTAATGTTCGAGCAAAAACGGCTGATTTTCGACAAAAGAGATAACACCCCCCCATTACGTCATGCTTCAGAAATGTGGAAAATGGTCCGTTTTCAAATGTTTTATTTTTGAACGTCAGTTCACATTTGTAGGTGGATCATCAGTGTTAGAGCTAAAATGAGCATGTTTAAAGTGATTTTCATGCTTCCAGGGGCTCGGGAAGTTAATTAAATACCATTTGGAGGCATTTAATGTTCGAGCAAAAACGGCTGATTTTCGACAAAAGAGATAACACCCCCCCATTACGTCATGCTTCAGAAATGTGGAAAATGGTCCGTTTTCAAATGTTTTATTTTTAAACGTCAGTTCACATTTGTAGGTGGATCATCAGTGTTAGAGCTAAAATTAGCATGTTTAAAGTGATTTTCATGCTTCCAGGGGCTCGGGAAGTTAATTAAATACCATTTGGAGGCATTTAATGTTCGAGCAAAAACGGCTGATTTTCGACAAAAGAGATAACACCCCCCCATTACGTCATGCTTCAGAAATGTGGAAAATGGTCCGTTTTCAAATGTTTTATTTTTGAACGTCAGTTCACATTTGTAGGTGGATCATCAGTGTTAGAGCTAAAATTAGCATGTTTAAAGTGATTTTCATGCTTCCAGGGGCTCGGGAAGTTAATTAAATACCATTTGGAGGCATTTAATGTTCGAGCAAAAACGGCTGATTTTCGACAAAAGAGATAACACCCCCCCATTACGTCATGCTTCAGAAATGTGGAAAATGGTCCGTTTTCAAATGTTTTATTTTTGAACGTCAGTTCACATTTGTAGGTGGATCATCAGTGTTAGAGCTAAAATTAGCATGTTTAAAGTGATTTTCATGCTTCCAGGGGCCCAAAACACAAGATTTATGGAATGGTTAAAAGTGCATGAAAATGGCCAATTTACTCACTCTGAGTTCTCAAAAAGGGTTTCTTCACCCCGGGAAGTTAATTAAATACCATTTGGAGGCATTTAATGTTCGAGCAAAAACGGCTGATTTTCGACAAAAGAGATAACACCCCCCCATTACGTCATGCTTCAGAAATGTGGAAAATGGTCCGTTTTCAAATGTTTTATTTTTGAACGTCAGTTCACATTTGTAGGTGGATCATCAGTGTTAGAGCTAAAATTAGCATGTTTAAAGTGATTTTCATGCTTCCAGGGGCTCGGGAAGTTAATTAAATACCATTTGGAGGCATTTAATGTTCGAGCAAAAACGGCTGATTTTCGACAAAAGAGATAACACCCCCCCATTACGTCATGCTTCAGAAATGTGGAAAATGGTCCGTTTTCAAATGTTTTATTTTTGAACGTCAGTTCACATTTGTAGGTGGATCATCAGTGTTAGAGCTAAAATTAGAATGTTTAAAGTGATTTTCATGCTTCCAGGGGCCCAAAACACAAGATTTATGGAATGGTTAAAAGTGCATGAAAATGGCCAATTTACTCACTCTGAGTTCTCAAAAAGGGTTTCTTCACCCCGGGAAGTTAATTAAATACCATTTGGAGGCATTTAATGTTCGAGCAAAAACGGCTGATTTTCGACAAAAGAGATAACACCCCCCCATTACGTCATGCTTCAGAAATGTGGAAAATGGTCCGTTTTCAAATGTTTTATTTTTGAACGTCAGTTCACATTTGTAGGTGGATCATCAGTGTTAGAGCTAAAATTAGCATGTTTAAAGTGATTTTCATGCTTCCAGGGGCCCAAAACACAAGATTTATGGATTGGTTAAAAGTGCATGAAAATGGCCAATTTACTCACTCTGAGTTCTCAAAAAGGGTTTCTTCACCCCGGGAAGTTAATTAAATACCATTTGGAGGCATTTAATGTTCGAGCAAAAACGGCTGATTTTCGACAAAAGAGATAACACCCCCCCATTACGTCATGCTTCAGAAATGTGGAAAATGGTCCGTTTTCAAATGTTTTATTTTTGAACGTCAGTTCACATTTGTAGGTGGATCATCAGTGTTAGAGCTAAAATTAGCATGTTTAAAGTGATTTTCATGCTTCCAGGGGCTCGGGAAGTTAATTAAATACCATTTGGAGGCATTTAATGTTCGAGCAAAAACGGCTGATTTTCGACAAAAGAGATAACACCCCCCCATTACGTCATGCTTCAGAAATGTGGAAAATGGTCCGTTTTCAAATGTTTTATTTTTGAACGTCAGTTCACATTTGTAGGTGGATCATCAGTGTTAGAGCTAAAATTAGCATGTTTAAAGTGATTTTCATGCTTCCAGGGGCCCAAAACACAAGATTTATGGAATGGTTAAAAGTGCATGAAAATGGCCAATTTACTCACTCTGAGTTCTCAAAAAGGGTTTCTTCACCCCGGGAAGTTAATTAAATACCATTTGGAGGCATTTAATGTTCGAGCAAAAACGGCTGATTTTCGACAAAAGAGATAACACCCCCCCATTACGTCATGCTTCAGAAATGTGGAAAATGGTCCGTTTTCAAATGTTTTATTTTTGAACGTCAGTTCACATTTGTAGGTGGATCATCAGTGTTAGAGCTAAAATTAGCATGTTTAAAGTGATTTTCATGCTTCCAGGGGCCCAAAACACAAGATTTATGGATTGGTTAAAAGTGCATGAAAATGGCCAATTTACTCACTCTGAGTTCTCAAAAAGGGTTTCTTCACCCCGGGAAGTTAATTAAATACCATTTGGAGGCATTTAATGTTCGAGCAAAAACGGCTGATTTTCGACAAAAGAGATAACACCCCCCCATTACGTCATGCTTCAGAAATGTGGAAAATGGTCCGTTTTCAAATGTTTTATTTTTGAACGTCAGTTCACATTTGTAGGTGGATCATCAGTGTTAGAGCTAAAATTAGCATGTTTAAAGTGATTTTCATGCTTCCAGGGGCCCAAAACACAAGATTTATGGAATGGTTAAAAGTGCATGAAAATGGCCAATTTACTCACTCTGAGTTCTCAAAAAGGGTTTCTTCACCCCGGGAAGATAATTAAATACCATTTGGAGGCATTTAATGTTCGAGCAAAAACGGCTGATTTTCGACAAAAGAGATAACACCCCCCCATTACGTCATGCTTCAGAAATGTGGAAAATGGTCCGTTTTCAAATGTTTTATTTTTGAACGTCAGTTCACATTTGTAGGTGGATCATCAGTGTTAGAGCTAAAATTAGCATGTTTAAAGTGATTTTCATGCTTCCAGGGGCCCAAAACACAAGATTTATGGAATGGTTAAAAGTGCATGAAAATGGCCAATTTACTCACTCTGAGTTCTCAAAAAGGGTTTCTTCACCCCGGGAAGTTAATTAAATACCATTTGGAGGCATTTAATGTTCGAGCAAAAATGGCTGATTTTCGACAAAAGAGATAACACCCCCCCATTACGTCATGCTTCAGAAATGTGGAAAATGGTCCGTTTTCAAATGTTTTATTTTTGAACGTCAGTTCACATTTGTAGGTGGATCATCAGTGTTAGAGCTAAAATTAGCATGTTTAAAGTGATTTTCATGCTTCCAGGGGCTCGGGAAGTTAATTAAATACCATTTGGAGGCATTTAATGTTCGAGCAAAAACGGCTGATTTTCGACAAAAGAGATAACACCCCCCCATTACGTCATGCTTCAGAAATGTGGAAAATGGTCCGTTTTCAAATGTTTTATTTTTAAACGTCAGTTCACATTTGTAGGTGGATCATCAGTGTTAGAGCTAAAATTAGCATGTTTAAAGTGATTTTCATGCTTCCAGGGGCTCGGGAAGTTAATTAAATACCATTTGGAGGCATTTAATGTTCGAGCAAAAACGGCTGATTTTCGACAAAAGAGATAACACCCCCCCATTACGTCATGCTTCAGAAATGTGGAAAATGGTCCGTTTTCAAATGTTTTATTTTTGAACGTCAGTTCACATTTGTAGGTGGATCATCAGTGTTAGAGCTAAAATTAGCATGTTTAAAGTGATTTTCATGCTTCCAGGGGCTCGGGAAGTTAATTAAATACCATTTGGAGGCATTTAATGTTCGAGCAAAAACGGCTGATTTTCGACAAAAGAGATAACACCCCCCCATTACGTCATGCTTCAGAAATGTGGAAAATGGTCCGTTTTCAAATGTTTTATTTTTGAACGTCAGTTCACATTTGTAGGTGGATCATCAGTGTTAGAGCTAAAATTAGCATGTTTAAAGTGATTTTCATGCTTCCAGGGGCCCAAAACACAAGATTTATGGAATGGTTAAAAGTGCATGAAAATGGCCAATTTACTCACTCTGAGTTCTCAAAAAGGGTTTCTTCACCCCGGGAAGTTAATTAAATACCATTTGGAGGCATTTAATGTTCGAGCAAAAACGGCTGATTTTCGACAAAAGAGATAACACCCCCCCATTACGTCATGCTTCAGAAATGTGGAAAATGGTCCGTTTTCAAATGTTTTATTTTTGAACGTCAGTTCACATTTGTAGGTGGATCATCAGTGTTAGAGCTAAAATTAGCATGTTTAAAGTGATTTTCATGCTTCCAGGGGCTCGGGAAGTTAATTAAATACCATTTGGAGGCATTTAATGTTCGAGCAAAAACGGCTGATTTTCGACAAAAGAGATAACACCCCCCCATTACGTCATGCTTCAGAAATGTGGAAAATGGTCCGTTTTCAAATGTTTTATTTTTGAACGTCAGTTCACATTTGTAGGTGGATCATCAGTGTTAGAGCTAAAATTAGAATGTTTAAAGTGATTTTCATGCTTCCAGGGGCCCAAAACACAAGATTTATGGAATGGTTAAAAGTGCATGAAAATGGCCAATTTACTCACTCTGAGTTCTCAAAAAGGGTTTCTTCACCCCGGGAAGTTAATTAAATACCATTTGGAGGCATTTAATGTTCGAGCAAAAACGGCTGATTTTCGACAAAAGAGATAACACCCCCCCATTACGTCATGCTTCAGAAATGTGGAAAATGGTCCGTTTTCAAATGTTTTATTTTTGAACGTCAGTTCACATTTGTAGGTGGATCATCAGTGTTAGAGCTAAAATTAGCATGTTTAAAGTGATTTTCATGCTTCCAGGGGCCCAAAACACAAGATTTATGGATTGGTTAAAAGTGCATGAAAATGGCCAATTTACTCACTCTGAGTTCTCAAAAAGGGTTTCTTCACCCCGGGAAGTTAATTAAATACCATTTGGAGGCATTTAATGTTCGAGCAAAAACGGCTGATTTTCGACAAAAGAGATAACACCCCCCCATTACGTCATGCTTCAGAAATGTGGAAAATGGTCCGTTTTCAAATGTTTTATTTTTGAACGTCAGTTCACATTTGTAGGTGGATCATCAGTGTTAGAGCTAAAATTAGCATGTTTAAAGTGATTTTCATGCTTCCAGGGGCCCAAAACACAAGATTTATGGAATGGTTAAAAGTGCATGAAAATGGCCAATTTACTCACTCTGAGTTCTCAAAAAGGGTTTCTTCACCCCGGGAAGTTAATTAAATACCATTTGGAGGCATTTAATGTTCGAGCAAAAACGGCTGATTTTCGGCAAATGAGATAACACCCCCCCATTACCTCATGCTTCAGAAATGTGGAAAATGGTCCGTTTTCAAATGTTTTATTTTTGAACGTCAGTTCACATTTGTAGGTGGATCATCAGTGTTAGAGCTAAAATTAGCATGTTTAAAGTGATTTTCATGCTTCCAGGGGCCCAAAACACAAGATTTATGGAATGGTTAAAAGTGCTTGAAAATGGCCAATTTACTCACTCTGAGTTCTCAAAAAGGGTTTCTTCACCCCGGGAAGTTAATTAAATACCATTTGGAGGCATTTAATGTTCGAGCAAAAACGGCTGATTTTCGACAAAAGAGATAACACCCCCCCCATTACGTCATGCTTCAGAAATGTGGAAAATGGTCCGTTTTCAAATGTTTTATTTTTGAACGTCAGTTCACATTTGTAGGTGGATCATCAGTGTTAGAGCTAAAATTAGCATGTTTAAAGTGATTTTCATGCTTCCAGGGGCCCAAAACACAAGATTTATGGAATGGTTAAAAGTGCATGAAAATGGCCAATTTACTCACTCTGAGTTCTCAAAAAGGGTTTCTTCACCCCGGGAAGTTAATTAAATACCATTTGGAGGCATTTAATGTTCGAGCAAAAACGGCTGATTTTCGACAAAAGAGATAACACCCCCCCATTACGTCATGCTTCAGAAATGTGGAAAATGGTCCGTTTTCAAATGTTTTATTTTTGAACGTCAGTTCACATTTGTAGGTGGATCATCAGTGTTAGAGCTAAAATTAGCATGTTTAAAGTGATTTTCATGCTTCCAGGGGCTCGGGAAGTTAATTAAATACCATTTGGAGGCATTTAATGTTCGAGCAAAAACGGCTGATTTTCGACAAAAGAGATAACACCCCCCCATTACGTCATGCTTCAGAAATGTGGAAAATGGTCCGTTTTCAAATGTTTTATTTTTAAACGTCAGTTCACATTTGTAGGTGGATCATCAGTGTTAGAGCTAAAATTAGCATGTTTAAAGTGATTTTCATGCTTCCAGGGGCTCGGGAAGTTAATTAAATACCATTTGGAGGCATTTAATGTTCGAGCAAAAACGGCTGATTTTCGACAAAAGAGATAACACCCCCCCATTACGTCATGCTTCAGAAATGTGGAAAATGGTCCGTTTTCAAATGTTTTATTTTTGAACGTCAGTTCACATTTGTAGGTGGATCATCAGTGTTAGAGCTAAAATTAGCATGTTTAAAGTGATTTTCATGCTTCCAGGGGCTCGGGAAGTTAATTAAATACCATTTGGAGGCATTTAATGTTCGAGCAAAAACGGCTGATTTTCGACAAAAGAGATAACACCCCCCCATTACGTCATGCTTCAGAAATGTGGAAAATGGTCCGTTTTCAAATGTTTTATTTTTGAACGTCAGTTCACATTTGTAGGTGGATCATCAGTGTTAGAGCTAAAATTAGCATGTTTAAAGTGATTTTCATGCTTCCAGGGGCCCAAAACACAAGATTTATGGAATGGTTAAAAGTGCATGAAAATGGCCAATTTACTCACTCTGAGTTCTCAAAAAGGGTTTCTTCACCCCGGGAAGTTAATTAAATACCATTTGGAGGCATTTAATGTTCGAGCAAAAACGGCTGATTTTCGACAAAAGAGATAACACCCCCCCATTACGTCATGCTTCAGAAATGTGGAAAATGGTCCGTTTTCAAATGTTTTATTTTTGAACGTCAGTTCACATTTGTAGGTGGATCATCAGTGTTAGAGCTAAAATTAGCATGTTTAAAGTGATTTTCATGCTTCCAGGGGCTCGGGAAGTTAATTAAATACCATTTGGAGGCATTTAATGTTCGAGCAAAAACGGCTGATTTTCGACAAAAGAGATAACACCCCCCCATTACGTCATGCTTCAGAAATGTGGAAAATGGTCCGTTTTCAAATGTTTTATTTTTGAACGTCAGTTCACATTTGTAGGTGGATCATCAGTGTTAGAGCTAAAATTAGAATGTTTAAAGTGATTTTCATGCTTCCAGGGGCCCAAAACACAAGATTTATGGAATGGTTAAAAGTGCATGAAAATGGCCAATTTACTCACTCTGAGTTCTCAAAAAGGGTTTCTTCACCCCGGGAAGTTAATTAAATACCATTTGGAGGCATTTAATGTTCGAGCAAAAACGGCTGATTTTCGACAAAAGAGATAACACCCCCCCATTACGTCATGCTTCAGAAATGTGGAAAATGGTCCGTTTTCAAATGTTTTATTTTTGAACGTCAGTTCACATTTGTAGGTGGATCATCAGTGTTAGAGCTAAAATTAGCATGTTTAAAGTGATTTTCATGCTTCCAGGGGCCCAAAACACAAGATTTATGGATTGGTTAAAAGTGCATGAAAATGGCCAATTTACTCACTCTGAGTTCTCAAAAAGGGTTTCTTCACCCCGGGAAGTTAATTAAATACCATTTGGAGGCATTTAATGTTCGAGCAAAAACGGCTGATTTTCGACAAAAGAGATGACACCCCCCCATTACGTCATGCTTCAGAAATGTGGAAAATGGTCCGTTTTCAAATGTTTTATTTTTGAACGTCAGTTCACATTTGTAGGTGGATCATCAGTGTTAGAGCTAAAATTAGCATGTTTAAAGTGATTTTCATGCTTCCAGGGGCCCAAAACACAAGATTTATGGAATGGTTAAAAGTGCATGAAAATGGCCAATTTACTCACTCTGAGTTCTCAAAAAGTTTTTCTTCACCCCGGGAAGTTAATTAAATACCATTTGGAGGCATTTAATGTTCGAGCAAAAACGGCTGATTTTCGGCAAATGAGATAACACCCCCCCATTACCTCATGCTTCAGAAATGTGGAAAATGGTCCGTTTTCAAATGTTTTATTTTTGAACGTCAGTTCACATTTGTAGGTGGATCATCAGTGTTAGAGCTAAAATTAGCATGTTTAAAGTGATTTTCATGCTTCCAGGGGCCCAAAACACAAGATTTATGGAATGGTTAAAAGTGCTTGAAAATGGCCAATTTACTCACTCTGAGTTCTCAAAAAGGGTTTCTTCACCCCGGGAAGTTAATTAAATACCATTTGGAGGCATTTAATGTTCGAGCAAAAACGGCTGATTTTCGACAAAAGAGATAACACCCCCCCCCATTACGTCATGCTTCAGAAATGTGGAAAATGGTCCGTTTTCAAATGTTTTATTTTTAAACGTCAGTTCACATTTGTAGGTGGATCATCAGTGTTAGAGCTAAAATTAGCATGTTTAAAGTGATTTTCATGCTTCCAGGGGCTCGGGAAGTTAATTAAATACCATTTGGAGGCATTTAATGTTCGAGCAAAAACGGCTGATTTTCGACAAAAGAGATAACACCCCCCCATTACGTCATGCTTCAGAAATGTGGAAAATGGTCCGTTTTCAAATGTTTTATTTTTGAACGTCAGTTCACATTTGTAGGTGGATCATCAGTGTTAGAGCTAAAATTAGCATGTTTAAAGTGATTTTCATGCTTCCAGGGGCTCGGGAAGTTAATTAAATACCATTTGGAGGCATTTAATGTTCGAGCAAAAACGGCTGATTTTCGACAAAAGAGATAACACCCCCCCATTACGTCATGCTTCAGAAATGTGGAAAATGGTCCGTTTTCAAATGTTTTATTTTTGAACGTCAGTTCACATTTGTAGGTGGATCATCAGTGTTAGAGCTAAAATTAGCATGTTTAAAGTGATTTTCATGCTTCCAGGGGCCCAAAACACAAGATTTATGGAATGGTTAAAAGTGCATGAAAATGGCCAATTTACTCACTCTGAGTTCTCAAAAAGGGTTTCTTCACCCCGGGAAGTTAATTAAATACCATTTGGAGGCATTTAATGTTCGAGCAAAAACGGCTGATTTTCGACAAAAGAGATAACACCCCCCATTACGTCATGCTTCAGAAATGTGGAAAATGGTCCGTTTTCAAATGTTTTATTTTTGAACGTCAGTTCACATTTGTAGGTGGATCATCAGTGTTAGAGCTAAAATTAGCATGTTTAAAGTGATTTTCATGCTTCCAGGGGCTCGGGAAGTTAATTAAATACCATTTGGAGGCATTTAATGTTCGAGCAAAAACGGCTGATTTTCGACAAAAGAGATAACACCCCCCCATTACGTCATGCTTCAGAAATGTGGAAAATGGTCCGTTTTCAAATGTTTTATTTTTGAACGTCAGTTCACATTTGTAGGTGGATCATCAGTGTTAGAGCTAAAATTAGCATGTTTAAAGTGATTTTCATGCTTCCAGGGGCTCGGGAAGTTAATTAAATACCATTTGGAGGCATTTAATGTTCGAGCAAAAACGGCTGATTTTCGACAAAAGAGATAACACCCCCCCATTACGTCATGCTTCAGAAATGTGGAAAATGGTCCGTTTTCAAATGTTTTATTTTTGAACGTCAGTTCACATTTGTAGGTGGATCATCAGTGTTAGAGCTAAAATTAGCATGTTTAAAGTGATTTTCATGCTTCCAGGGGCTCGGGAAGTTAATTAAATACCATTTGGAGGCATTTAATGTTCGAGCAAAAACGGCTGATTTTCGACAAAAGAGATAACACCCCCCCATTACGTCATGCTTCAGAAATGTGGAAAATGGTCCGTTTTCAAATGTTTTATTTTTGAACGTCAGTTCACATTTGTAGGTGGATCATCAGTGTTAGAGCTAAAATTAGCATGTTTACAGTGATTTTCATGCTTCCAGGGGCTCGGGAAGTTAATTAAATACCATTTGGAGGCATTTAATGTTCGAGCAAAAACGGCTGATTTTCGACAAAAGAGATAACACCCCCCCATTACGTCATGCTTCAGAAATGTGGAAAATGGTCCGTTTTCAAATGTTTTATTTTTGAACGTCAGTTCACATTTGTAGGTGGATCATCAGTGTTAGAGCTAAAATTAGCATGTTTAAAGTGATTTTCATGCTTCCAGGGGCTCTGGAAGTTAATTAAATACCATTTGGAGGCATTTAATGTTCGAGCAAAAACAGCTGATTTTCGACAAAAGAGATAACACCCCCCCCATTACGTCATGCTTCAGAAATGTGGAAAATGGTCCGTTTTCAAATGTTTTATTTTTGAACGTCAGTTCACATTTGTAGGTGGATCATCAGTGTTAGAGCTAAAATTAGCATGTTTAAAGTGATTTTCATGCTTCCAGGGGCCCAAAACACAAGATTTATGGAATGGTTAAAAGTGCATGAAAATGGCCAATTTACTCACTCTGAGTTCTCAAAAAGGGTTTCTTCACCCCGGGAAGTTAATTAAATACCATTTGGAGGCATTTAATGTTCGAGCAAAAACGGCTGATTTTCGACAAAAGAGATAACACCCCCCCATTACGTCATGCTTCAGAAATGTGGAAAATGGTCCGTTTTCAAATGTTTTATTTTTGAACGTCAGTTCACATTTGTAGGTGGATCATCAGTGTTAGAGCTAAAATTAGCATGTTTAAAGTGATTTTCATGCTTCCAGGGGCTCGGAAGTTAATTAAATACCATTTGGAGGCATTTAATGTTCGAGCAAAAACGGCTGATTTTCGACAAAAGAGATAACACCCCCCCCATTACGTCATGCTTCAGAAATGTGGAAAATGGTCCGTTTTCAAATGTTTTATTTTTGAACGTCAGTTCACATTTGTAGGTGGATCATCAGTGTTAGAGCTAAAATTAGCATGTTTAAAGTGATTTTCATGCTTCCAGGGGCTCGGGAAGTTAATTAAATACCATTTGGAGGCATTTAATGTTCGAGCAAAAACGGCTGATTTTCGACAAAAGAGATAACACCCCCCCATTACGTCATGCTTCAGAAATGTGGAAAATGGTCCGTTTTCAAATGTTTTATTTTTGAACGTCAGTTCACATTTGTAGGTGGATCATCAGTGTTAGAGCTAAAATTAGCATGTTTAAAGTGATTTTCATGCTTCCAGGGGCCCAAAACACAAGATTTATGGAATGGTTAAAAGTGCATGAAAATGGCCAATTTACTCACTCTGAGTTCTCAAAAAGGGTTTCTTCACCCCGGGAAGTTAATTAAATACCATTTGGAGGCATTTAATGTTCGAACAAAAACGGCTGATTTTCGACAAAAGAGATAACACCCCCCCATTACGTCATGCTTCAGAAATGTGGAAAATGGTCCGTTTTCAAATGTTTTATTTTTGAACGTCAGTTCACATTTGTAGGTGGATCATCAGTGTTAGAGCTAAAATTAGCATGTTTAAAGTGATTTTCATGCTTCCAGGGGCTCGGGAAGTTAATTAAATACCATTTGGAGGCATTTAATGTTCGAGCAAAAACGGCTGATTTTCGACAAAAGAGATAACACCCCCCCATTACGTCATGCTTCAGAAATGTGGAAAATGGTCCGTTTTCAAATGTTTTATTTTTGAACGTCAGTTCACATTTGTAGGTGGATCATCAGTGTTAGAGCTAAAATTAGCATGTTTAAAGTGATTTTCATGCTTCCAGGGGCTCGGGAAGTTAATTAAATACCATTTGGAGGCATTTAATGTTCGAGCAAAAACGGCTGATTTTCGACAAAAGAGATAACACCCCCCCATTACGTCATGCTTCAGAAATGTGGAAAATGGTCCGTTTTCAAATGTTTTATTTTTGAACGTCAGTTCACATTTGTAGGTGGATCATCAGTGTTAGAGCTAAAATTAGCATGTTTAAAGTGATTTTCATGCTTCCAGGGGCTCGGGAAGTTAATTAAATACCATTTGGAGGCATTTAATGTTCGAGCAAAAACGGCTGATTTTCGACAAAAGAGATAACACCCCCCCATTACGTCATGCTTCAGAAATGTGGAAAATGGTCAGTTTTCAAATGTTTTATTTTTGAACGTCAGTTCACATTTGTAGGTGGATCATCAGTGTTAGAGCTAAAATTAGCATGTTTAAAGTGATTTTCATGCTTCCAGGGGCCCAAAACACAAGATTTATGGAATGGTTAAAAGTGCATGAAAATGGCCAATTTACTCACTCTGAGTTCTCAAAAAGGGTTTCTTCACCCCGGGAAGTTAATTAAATACCATTTGGAGGCATTTAATGTTCGAGCAAAAACGGCTGATTTTCGACAAAAGAGATAACACCCCCCCATTACGTCATGCTTCAGAAATGTGGAAAATGGTCCGTTTTCAAATGTTTTATTTTTGAACGTCAGTTCACATTTGTAGGTGGATCATCAGTGTTAGAGCTAAAATTAGCATGTTTAAAGTGATTTTCATGCTTCCAGGGGCTCGGGAAGTTAATTAAATACCATTTGGAGGCATTTAATGTTCGAGCAAAAACGGCTGATTTTCGACAAAAGAGATAACACCCCCCCATTACGTCATGCTTCAGAAATGTGGAAAATGGTCCGTTTTCAAATGTTTTAGTTTTTGAACGTCAGTTCACATTTGTAGGTGGATCATCAGTGTTAGAGCTAAAATTAGCATGTTTAAAGTGATTTTCATGCTTCCAGGGGCTCGGGAAGTTAATTAAATACCATTTGGAGGCATTTAATGTTCGAGCAAAAACGGCTGATTTTCGACAAAAGAGATAACACCCCCCCATTAGGTCATGCTTCAGAAATGTGGAAAATGGTCCGTTTTCAAATGTTTTATTTTTGAACGTCAGTTCACATTTGTAGGTGGATCATCAGTGTTAGAGCTAAAATTAGCATGTTTAAAGTGATTTTCATGCTTCCAGGGGCCCAAAACACAAGATTTATGGAATGGTTAAAAGTGCATGAAAATGGCCAATTTACTCACTCTGAGTTCTCAAAAAGGGTTTCTTCACCCCGGGAAGTTAATTAAATACCATTTGGAGGCATTTAATGTTCGAGCAAAAACGGCTGATTTTCGACAAAAGAGATAACACCCCCCCATTACGTCATGCTTCAGAAATGTGGAAAATGGTCCGTTTTCAAATGTTTTATTTTTGAACGTCAGTTCACATTTGTAGGTGGATCATCAGTGTTAGAGCTAAAATTAGCATGTTTAAAGTGATTTTCATGCTTCCAGGGGCTCGGGAAGTTAATTAAATACCATTTGGAGGCATTTAATGTTCGAGCAAAAACGGCTGATTTTCGACAAAAGAGATAACACCCCCCCATTACGTCATGCTTCAGAAATGTGGAAAATGGTCCGTTTTCAAATGTTTTATTTTTGAACGTCAGTTCACATTTGTAGGTGGATCATCAGTGTTAGAGCTAAAATTAGCATGTTTAAAGTGATTTTCATGCTTCCAGGGGCCCAAAACACAAGATTTATGGAATGGTTAAAAGTGCATGAAAATGGCCAATTTACTCACTCTGAGTTCTCAAAAAGGGTTTCTTCACCCCGGGAAGTTAATTAAATACCATTTGGAGGCATTTAATGTTCGAGCAAAACGGCTGATTTTCGACAAAAGAGATAACACCCCCCCATTACGTCATGCTTCAGAAATGTGGAAAATGGTCCGTTTTCAAATGTTTTATTTTTGAACGTCAGTTCACATTTGTAGGTGGATCATCAGTGTTAGAGCTAAAATTAGCATGTTTAAAGTGATTTTCATGCTTCCAGGGGCTCGGGAAGTTAATTAAATACCATTTGGAGGCATTTAATGTTCGAGCAAAAACGGCTGATTTTCGACAAAAGAGATAACACCCCCCCATTACGTCATGCTTCAGAAATGTGGAAAATGGTCCGTTTTCAAATGTTTTATTTTTGAACGTCAGTTCACATTTGTAGGTGGATCATCAGTGTTAGAGCTACAATTAGCATGTTTAAAGTGATTTTCATGCTTCCAGGGGCTCGGGAAGTTAATTAAATACCATTTGGAGGCATTTAATGTTCGAGCAAAAACGGCTGATTTTCGACAAAAGAGATAACACCCCCCCCATTACGTCATGCTTCAGAAATGTGGAAAATGGTCCGTTTTCAAATGTTTTATTTTTGAACGTCAGTTCACATTTGTAGGTGGATCATCAGTGTTATAGCTAAAATTAGCATGTTTAAAGTGATTTTCATGCTTCCAGGGGCCCAAAACACAAGATTTATGGAATGGTTAAAAGTGCATGAAAATGGCCAATTTACTCACTCTGAGTTCTCAAAAAGGGTTTCTTCACCCCGGGAAGTTAATTAAATACCATTTGGAGGCATTTAATGTTCGAGCAAAAACGGCTGATTTTCGACAAAAGAGATAACACCCCCCCATTACGTCATGCTTCAGAAATGTGAAAATGGTCCGTTTTCAAATGTTTTATTTTTGAACGTCAGTTCACATTTGTAGGTGGATCATCAGTGTTAGAGCTAAAATTAGCATGTTTAAAGTGATTTTCATGCTTCCAGGGGCTCGGGAAGTGAAATAAATACCATTTGGAGGCATTTAATGTTCGAGCAAAAACGGCTGATTTTCGACAAAAGAGATAACACCCCCCCATTACGTCATGCTTCAGAAATGTGGAAAATGGTCCGTTTTCAAATGTTTTATTTTTGAACGTCAGTTCACATTTGTTGGTGGATCATCAGTGTTAGAGCTAAAATTAGCATGTTTAAAGTGATTTTCATGCTTCCAGGGGCTCGGGAAGTTAATTAAATACCATTTGGAGGCATTTAATGTTCGAGCAAAAACGGCTGATTTTCGACAAAAGAGATAACACCCCCCCATTACGTCATGCTTCAGAAATGTGGAAAATGGTCCGTTTTCAAATGTTTTATTTTTGAACTTCAGTTCACATTTGTAGGTGGATCATCAGTGTTAGAGCTAAAATTAGCATGTTTAAAGTGATTTTCATGCTTCCAGGGGCTCGGGAAGTTAATTAAATACCATTTGGAGGCATTTAATGTTCGAGCAAAAACGGCTGATTTTCGACAAAAGAGATAACACCCCCCATTACGTCATGCTTCAGAAATGTGGAAAATGGTCCGTTTTCAAATGTTTTATTTTTGAACGTCAGTTCACAATTGTAGGTGGATCATCAGTGTTAGAGCTAAAATTAGCATGTTTAAAGTGATTTTCATGCTTCCAGGGGCTCGGGAAGTTAATTAAATACCATTTGGAGGCATTTAATGTTCGAGCAAAAACGGCTGATTTTCGACAAAAGAGATAACACCCCCCCATTACGTCATGCTTCAGAAATGTGGAAAATGGTCCGTTTTCAAATGTTTTATTTTTGAACGTCAGTTCACATTTGTAGGTGGATCATCAGTGTTAGAGCTAAAATTAGCATGTTTAAAGTGATTTTCATGCTTCCAGGGGCCCAAAACACAAGATTTATGGAATGGTTAAAAGTGCATGAAAATGGCCAATTTACTCACTCTGAGTTCTCAAAAAGGGTTTCTTCACCCCGGGAAGTTAATTAAATACCATTTGGAGGCATTTAATGTTCGAGCAAAAACGGCTGATTTTCGACAAAAGAGATAACACCCCCCATTACGTCATGCTTCAGAAATGTGGAAAATGGTCCGTTTTCAAATGTTTTATTTTTGAAGGTCAGTTCACATTTGTAGGTGGATCATCAGTGTTAGAGCTAAAATTAGCATGTTTAAAGTGATTTTCATGCTTCCAGGGGCTCGGGAAGTTAATTAAATTCCATTTGGAGGCATTTAATGTTCGAGCAAAAACGGCTGATTTTCGACAAAAGAGATAACACCCCCCCATTACGTCATGCTTCAGAAATGTGGAAAATGGTCCGTTTTCAAATGTTTTATTTTGAACGTCAGTTCACATTTGTAGGTGGATCATCAGTGTTAGAGCTAAAATTAGCATGTTTAAAGTGATTCTCATGCTTCCAGGGGCCCAAAACACAAGATTTATGGAATGGTTAAAAGTGCATGAAAATGGCCAATTTACTCACTCTGAGTTCTCAAAAAGGGTTTCTTCACCCCGGGAAGTTAATTAAATACCATTTGGAGGCATTTAATGTTCGAGCAAAAACGGCTGATTTTCGACAAAAGAGATGACACCCCCCCCATTACGTCATGCTTCAGAAATGTGGAAAATGGTCCGTTTTCAAATGTTTTATTTTTGAACGTCAGTTCACATTTGTAGGTGGATCATCAGTGTTAGAGCTAAAATTAGCATGTTTAAAGTGATTTTCATGCTTCCAGGGGCCCAAAACACAAGATTTATGGAATGGTTAAAAGTGCATGAAAATGGCCAATTTACTCACTCTGAGTTCTCAAAAGGGTTTCTTCACCCCGGGAAGTTAATTAAATACCATTTGGAGGCATTTAATGTTCGAGCAAAAACGGCTGATTTTCGACAAAAGAGATAACACCCCCCCATTACGTCATGCTTCAGAAATGTGGAAAATGGTCCGTTTTCAAATGTTTTATTTTGAACGTCAGTTCACATTTGTAGGTGGATCATCAGTGTTAGAGCTAAAATTAGCATGTTTAAAGTGATTTTCATGCTTCCAGGGGCTCGGGAAGTTAATTAAATACCATTTGGAGGCATTTAATGTTCGAGCAAAAACGGCTGATTTTCGACAAAAGAGATAACACCCCCCCCATTACGTCATGCTTCAGAAATGTGGAAAATGGTCCGTTTTCAAATGTTTTATTTTTGAACGTCAGGTCACATTTGTAGGTGGATCATCAGTGTTAGAGCTAAAATTAGCATGTTTAAAGTGATTTTCATGCTTCCAGGGGCTCGGGAAGTTAATTAAATACCATTTGGAGGCATTTAATGTTCGAGCAAAAACGGCTGATTTTCGACAAAAGAGATCACACCCCCCCATTACGTCATGCTTCAGAAATGTGGAAAATGGTCCGTTTTCAAATGTTTTATTTTTGAACGTCAGTTCACATTTGTAGGTGGATCATCAGTGTTAGAGCTAAAATTAGCATGTTTAAAGTGATTTTCATGCTTCCAGGGGCCCAAAACACAAGATTTATGGAATGGCTAAAAGTGCATGAAAATGGCCAATTTACTCACTCTGAGTTCTCAAAAAGGGTTTCTTCACCCCGGGAAGTGAAATAAATACCATTTGGAGGCATTTAATGTTCGAGCAAAAACGGCTGATTTTCGACAAAAGAGATAACACCCCCCCATTACGTCATGCTTCAGAAATGTGGAAAATGGTCCGTTTTCAAATGTTTTATTTTTGAACGTCAGTTCACATTTGTAGGTGGATCATCAGTGTTAGAGCTAAAATTAGCATGTTTAAAGTGATTTTCATGCTTCCAGGGGCTCGGGAATTTAATTAAATACCATTTGGAGGCATTTAATGTTCGAGCAAAAACTGCTGATTTTCGACAAAAGAGATAACACCCCCCCATTACGTCATGCTTCAGAAATGTGGAAAATGGTCCGTTTTCAAATGTTTTATTTTTGAACGTCAGTTCACATTTGTAGGTGGATCATCAGTGCTAGAGCTAAAATTAGCATGTTTAAAGTGATTTTCATGCTTCCAGGGGCCCAAAACACAAGATTTATGGAATGGTTAAAAGTGCATGAAAATGGCCAATTTACTCACTCTGAGTTCTCAAAAAGGGTTTCTTCACCCCGGGAAGTTAATTAAATACCATTTGGAGGCATTTAATGTTCGAGCAAAAACGGCTGATTTTCGACAAAAGAGATAACACCCCCCCATTACGTCATGCTTCAGAAATGTGGAAAATGGTCCGTTTTCAAATGTTTTATTTTTTAACGTCAGTTCACATTTGTAGGTGGATCATCAGTGTTAGAGCTAAAATTAGCATGTTTAAAGTGATTTTCATGCTTCCAGGGGCTCGGGAAGTTAATTAAATACCATTTGGAGGCATTTAATGTTCGAGCAAAAACGGCTGATTTTCGACAAAAGAGATAACACCCCCCCATTACGTCATGCTTCAGAAATGTGGAAAATGGTCCGTTTTCAAATGTTTTATTTTTGAACGTCAGTTCACATTTGTAGGTGGATCATCAGTGTTAGAGCTAAAATTAGCATGTTTAAAGTGATTTTCATGCTTCCAGGGGCCCAAAACACAAGATTTATGGAATGGTTAAAAGTGCATGAAAATGGCCAATTTACTCACTCTGAGTTCTCAAAAAGGGTTTCTTCACCCCGGGAAGTTAATTAAATACCATTTGGAGGCATTTAATGTTCGAGCAAAAACGGCTGATTTTCGACAAAAGAGATAACACCCCCCCATTACGTCATGCTTCAGAAATGTGGAAAATGGTCCGTTTTCAAATGTTTTATTTTTGAACGTCAGTTCACATTTGTAGGTGGATCATCAGTGTTAGAGCTAAAATTAGCATGTTTAAAGTGATTTTCATGCTTCCAGGGGCTCGGGAAGTTAATTAAATACCATTTGGAGGCATTTAATGTTCGAGCAAAAACGGCTGATTTTCGACAAAAGAGATAACACCCCCCCATTACGTCATGCTTCAGAAATGTGGAAAATGGTCCGTTTTCAAATGTTTTACTTTTGAACGTCAGTTCACATTTGTAGGTGGATCATCAGTGTTAGAGCTAAAATTAGCATGTTTAAAGTGATTTTCATGCTTCCAGGGGCTCGGGAAGTTAATTAAATACCATTTGGTGGCTTTTAATGTTCGAGCAAAAACGGCTTATTTTCGACAAAAGAGATAACACCCCCCCATTACGTCATGCTTCAGAAATGTGGAAAATGGTCCGTTTTCAAATGTTTTATTTTTGAACGTCAGTTCACATTTGTAGGTGGATCATCAGTGTTAGAGCTAAAATTAGCATGTTTAAAGTGATTTTCATGCTTCCAGGGGCCCAAAACACAAGATTAATGGAATGGTTAAAAGTGCATGAAAATGGCCAATTTACTCACTCTGAGTTCTCAAAAAGGGTTTCTTCACCCCGGGAAGTGAAATAAATACCATTTGGAGGCATTTAATGTTCGAGCAAAAACGGCTGATTTTCGACAAAAGAGATAACACCCCCCCATTACGTCATGCTTCAGAAATGTGGAAAATGGTCCGTTTTTAAATGTTTTATTTTTGAACGTCAGTTCACATTTGTAGGTGGATCATCAGTGTTAGAGCTAAAATTAGCATGTTTAAAGTGATTTTCATGCTTCCAGGGGCCCAAAACCCAAGATTTATGGAATGGTTAAAAGTGCATGAAAATGGCCAATTTACTCACTCTGAGTTCTCAAAAAGGGTTTCTTCACCCCGGGAAGTTAATTAAATACCATTTGGAGGCATTTAATGTTCGAGCAAAAACGGCTGATTTTCGACAAAAGAGATAACACCCCCCCATTACGTCATGCTTCAGAAATGTGGAAAATGGTCCGTTTTCAAATGTTTTATTTTTGAACGTCAGTTCACATTTGTAGGTGGATCATCAGTGTTAGAGCTAAAATTAGCATGTTTAAAGTGATTTTCATGCTTCCAGGGGCTCGGGAAGTTAATTAAATACCATTTGGAGGCATTTAATGTTCGAGCAAAAACGGCTGATTTTCGACAAAAGAGATAACACCCCCCCATTACGTCATGCTTCAGAAATGTGGAAAATGGTCCGTTTTCAAATGTTTTATTTTTGAACGTCAGTTCACATTTGTAGGTGGATCATCAGTGCTAGAGCTAAAATTAGCATGTTTAAAGTGATTTTCATGCTTCCAGGGGCCCAAAACACAAGATTTATGGAATGGTTAAAAGTGCATGAAAATGGCCAATTTACTCACTCTGAGTTCTCAAAAAGGGTTTCTTCACCCCGGGAAGTTAATTAAATACCATTTGGAGGCATTTAATGTTCGAGCAAAAACGGCTGATTTTCGACAAAAGAGATAACACCCCCCCATTACGTCATGCTTCAGAAATGTGGAAAATGGTCCGTTTTCAAATGTTTTATTTTTTAACGTCAGTTCACATTTGTAGGTGGATCATCAGTGTTAGAGCTAAAATTAGCATGTTTAAAGTGATTTTCATGCTTCCAGGGGCTCGGGAAGTTAATTAAATACCATTTGGAGGCATTTAATGTTCGAGCAAAAACGGCTGATTTTCGACAAAAGAGATAACACCCCCCCATTACGTCATGCTTCAGAAATGTGGAAAATGGTCCGTTTTCAAATGTTTTATTTTTGAACGTCAGTTCACATTTGTAGGTGGATCATCAGTGTTAGAGCTAAAATTAGCATGTTTAAAGTGATTTTCATGCTTCCAGGGGCCCAAAACACAAGATTTATGGAATGGTTAAAAGTGCATGAAAATGGCCAATTTACTCACTCTGAGTTCTCAAAAAGGGTTTCTTCACCCCGGGAAGTTAATTAAATACCATTTGGAGGCATTTAATGTTCGAGCAAAAACGGCTGATTTTCGACAAAAGAGATAACACCCCCCCATTACGTCATGCTTCAGAAATGTGGAAAATGGTCCGTTTTCAAATGTTTTATTTTTGAACGTCAGTTCACATTTGTAGGTGGATCATCAGTGTTAGAGCTAAAATTAGCATGTTTAAAGTGATTTTCATGCTTCCAGGGGCTCGGGAAGTTAATTAAATACCATTTGGAGGCATTTAATGTTCGAGCAAAAACGGCTGATTTTCGACAAAAGAGATAACACCCCCCCATTACGTCATGCTTCAGAAATGTGGAAAATGGTCCGTTTTCAAATGTTTTACTTTTGAACGTCAGTTCACATTTGTAGGTGGATCATCAGTGTTAGAGCTAAAATTAGCATGTTTAAAGTGATTTTCATGCTTCCAGGGGCTCGGGAAGTTAATTAAATACCATTTGGAGGCATTTAATGTTCGAGCAAAAACGGCTTATTTTCGACAAAAGAGATAACACCCCCCCATTACGTCATGCTTCAGAAATGTGGAAAATGGTCCGTTTTCAAAAGTTTTATTTTTGAACGTCAGTTCACATTTGTAGGTGGATCATCAGTGTTAGAGCTAAAATTAGCATGTTTAAAGTGATTTTCATGCTTCCAGGGGCCCAAAACACAAGATTAATGGAATGGTTAAAAGTGCATGAAAATGGCCAATTTACTCACTCTGAGTTCTCAAAAAGGGTTTCTTCACCCCGGGAAGTGAAATAAATACCATTTGGAGGCATTTAATGTTCGAGCAAAAACGGCTGATTTTCGACAAAAGAGATAACACCCCCCCATTACGTCATGCTTCAGAAATGTGGAAAATGGTCCGTTTTTAAATGTTTTATTTTTGAACGTCAGTTCACATTTGTAGGTGGATCATCAGTGTTAGAGCTAAAATTAGCATGTTTAAAGTGATTTTCATGCTTCCAGGGGCCCAAAACCCAAGATTTATGGAATGGTTAAAAGTGCATGAAAATGGCCAATTTACTCACTCTGAGTTCTCAAAAAGGGTTTCTTCACCCCGGGAAGTTAATTAAATACCATTTGGAGGCATTTAATGTTCGAGCAAAAACGGCTGATTTTCGACAAAAGAGATAACACCCCCCCATTACGTCATGCTTCAGAAATGTGGAAAATGGTCCGTTTTCAAATGTTTTATTTTTGAACGTCAGTTCACATTTGTAGGTGGATCATCAGTGTTAGAGCTAAAATTAGCATGTTTAAAGTGATTTTCATGCTTCCAGGGGCTCGGGAAGTTAATTAAATACCATTTGGAGGCATTTAATGTTCGAGCAAAAACGGCTGATTTTCGACAAAAGAGATAACACCCCCCCATTACGTCATGCTTCAGAAATGTGGAAAATGGTCCGTTTTCAAATGTTTTATTTTTGAACGTCAGTTCACATTTGTAGGTGGATCATCAGTGCTAGAGCTAAAATTAGCATGTTTAAAGTGATTTTCATGCTTCCAGGGGCCCAAAACACAAGATTTATGGAATGGTTAAAAGTGCATGAAAATGGCCAATTTACTCACTCTGAGTTCTCAAAAAGGGTTTCTTCACCCCGGGAAGTTAATTAAATACCATTTGGAGGCATTTAATGTTCGAGCAAAAACGGCTGATTTTCGACAAAAGAGATAACACCCCCCCATTACGTCATGCTTCAGAAATGTGGAAAATGGTCCGTTTTCAAATGTTTTATTTTTTAACGTCAGTTCACATTTGTAGGTGGATCATCAGTGTTAGAGCTAAAATTAGCATGTTTAAAGTGATTTTCATGCTTCCAGGGGCTCGGGAAGTTAATTAAATACCATTTGGAGGCATTTAATGTTCGAGCAAAAACGGCTGATTTTCGACAAAAGAGATAACACCCCCCCATTACGTCATGCTTCAGAAATGTGGAAAATGGTCCGTTTTCAAATGTTTTATTTTTGAACGTCAGTTCACATTTGTAGGTGGATCATCAGTGTTAGAGCTAAAATTAGCATGTTTAAAGTGATTTTCATGCTTCCAGGGGCCCAAAACACAAGATTTATGGAATGGTTAAAAGTGCATGAAAATGGCCAATTTACTCACTCTGAGTTCTCAAAAAGGGTTTCTTCACCCCGGGAAGTTAATTAAATACCATTTGGAGGCATTTAATGTTCGAGCAAAAACGGCTGATTTTCGACAAAAGAGATAACACCCCCCCATTACGTCATGCTTCAGAAATGTGGAAAATGGTCCGTTTTCAAATGTTTTATTTTTGAACGTCAGTTCACATTTGTAGGTGGATCATCAGTGTTAGAGCTAAAATTAGCATGTTTAAAGTGATTTTCATGCTTCCAGGGGCTCGGGAAGTTAATTAAATACCATTTGGAGGCATTTAATGTTCGAGCAAAAACGGCTGATTTTCGACAAAAGAGATAACACCCCCCCATTACGTCATGCTTCAGAAATGTGGAAAATGGTCCGTTTTCAAATGTTTTACTTTTGAACGTCAGTTCACATTTGTAGGTGGATCATCAGTGTTAGAGCTAAAATTAGCATGTTTAAAGTGATTTTCATGCTTCCAGGGGCTCGGGAAGTTAATTAAATACCATTTGGAGGCATTTAATGTTCGAGCAAAAACGGCTGATTTTCGACAAAAGAGATAACACCCCCCCATTACGTCATGCTTCAGAAATGTGGAAAATGGTCCGTTTTCAAATGTTTTATTTTTGAACGTCAGTTCACATTTGTAGGTGGATCATCAGTGCTAGAGCTAAAATTAGCATGTTTAAAGTGATTTTCATGCTTCCAGGGGCCCAAAACACAAGATTTATGGAATGGTTAAAAGTGCATGAAAATGGCCAATTTACTCACTCTGAGTTCTCAAAAAGGGTTTCTTCACCCCGGGAAGTTAATTAAATACCATTTGGAGGCATTTAATGTTCGAGCAAAAACGGCTGATTTTCGACAAAAGAGATAACACCCCCCCATTACGTCATGCTTCAGAAATGTGGAAAATGGTCCGTTTTCAAATGTTTTATTTTTTAACGTCAGTTCACATTTGTAGGTGGATCATCAGTGTTAGAGCTAAAATTAGCATGTTTAAAGTGATTTTCATGCTTCCAGGGGCTCGGGAAGTTAATTAAATACCATTTGGAGGCATTTAATGTTCGAGCAAAAACGGCTGATTTTCGACAAAAGAGATAACACCCCCCCATTACGTCATGCTTCAGAAATGTGGAAAATGGTCCGTTTTCAAATGTTTTACTTTTGAACGTCAGTTCACATTTGTAGGTGGATCATCAGTGTTAGAGCTAAAATTAGCATGTTTAAAGTGATTTTCATGCTTCCAGGGGCTCGGGAAGTTAATTAAATACCATTTGGAGGCATTTAATGTTCGAGCAAAAACGGCTTATTTTCGACAAAAGAGATAACACCCCCCCATTACGTCATGCTTCAGAAATGTGGAAAATGGTCCGTTTTCAAATGTTTTATTTTTGAACGTCAGTTCACATTTGTAGGTGGATCATCAGTGTTAGAGCTAAAATTAGCATGTTTAAAGTGATTTTCATGCTTCCAGGGGCCCAAAACACAAGATTAATGGAATGGTTAAAAGTGCATGAAAATGGCCAATTTACTCACTCTGAGTTCTCAAAAAGGGTTTCTTCACCCCGGGAAGTGAAATAAATACCATTTGGAGGCATTTAATGTTCGAGCAAAAACGGCTGATTTTCGACAAAAGAGATAACACCCCCCCATTACGTCATGCTTCAGAAATGTGGAAAATGGTCCGTTTTTAAATGTTTTATTTTTGAACGTCAGTTCACATTTGTAGGTGGATCATCAGTGTTAGAGCTAAAATTAGCATGTTTAAAGTGATTTTCATGCTTCCAGGGGCCCAAAACCCAAGATTTATGGAATGGTTAAAAGTGCATGAAAATGGCCAATTTACTCACTCTGAGTTCTCAAAAAGGGTTTCTTCACCCCGGGAAGTTAATTAAATACCATTTGGAGGCATTTAATGTTCGAGCAAAAACGGCTGATTTTCGACAAAAGAGATAACACCCCCCCATTACGTCATGCTTCAGAAATGTGGAAAATGGTCCGTTTTCAAATGTTTTATTTTTGAACGTCAGTTCACATTTGTAGGTGGATCATCAGTGTTAGAGCTAAAATTAGCATGTTTAAAGTGATTTTCATGCTTCCAGGGGCTCGGGAAGTTAATTAAATACCATTTGGAGGCATTTAATGTTCGAGCAAAAACGGCTGATTTTCGACAAAAGAGATAACACCCCCCCATTACGTCATGCTTCAGAAATGTGGAAAATGGTCCGTTTTCAAATGTTTTATTTTTGAACGTCAGTTCACATTTGTAGGTGAATCATCAGTGTTAGAGCTAAAATTAGCATGTTTAAAGTGATTTTCATGCTTCCAGGGGCCCAAAACACAAGATTTATGGAATGGTTAAAAGTGCATGAAAATGGCCAATTTACTCACTCTGAGTTCTCAAAAAGGGTTTCTTCACCCCGGGAAGTTAATTAAATACCATTTGGAGGCATTTAATGTTCGAGCAAAAACGGCTGATTTTCGACAAAAGAGATAACACCCCCCCATTACGTCATGCTTCAGAAATGTGGAAAATGGTCCGTTTTCAAATGTTTTATTTTTGAACGTCAGGTCACATTTGTAGGTGGATCATCAGTGTTAGAGCTAAAATTAGCATGTTTAAAGTGATTTTCATGCTTCCAGGGGCTCGGGAAGTTAATTAAATACCATTTGGAGGCATTTAATGTTCGAGCAAAAACGGCTGATTTTCGACAAAAGAGATCACACCCCCCCATTACGTCATGCTTCAGAAATGTGGAAAATGGTCCGTTTTCAAATGTTTTATTTTTGAACGTCAGTTCACATTTGTAGGTGGATCATCAGTGTTAGAGCTAAAATTAGCATGTTTAAAGTGATTTTCATGCTTCCAGGGGCCCAAAACACAAGATTTATGGAATGGTTAAAAGTGCATGAAAATGGCCAATTTACTCACTCTGAGTTCTCAAAAAGGGTTTCTTCACCCCGGGAAGTTAATTAAATACCATTTGGAGGCATTTAATGTTCGAGCAAAAACGGCTGATTTTCGACAAAAGAGATAACACCCCCCCATTACGTCATGCTTCAGAAATGTGGAAAATGGTCCGTTTTCAAATGTTTTATTTTTGAACGTCAGTTCACATTTGTAGGTGGATCATCAGTGTTAGAGCTAAAATTAGCATGTTTAAATTGATTTTCATGCTTCCAGGGGCTCGGGAAGTTAATTAAATACCATTTGGAGGCATTTAATGTTCGAGCAAAAACGGCTGATTTTCGACAAAAGAGATAACACCCCCCCATTACGTCATGCTTCAGAAATGTGGAAAATGGTCCGTTTTTAAATGTTTTATTTTTGAACGTCAGTTCACATTTGTAGGTGGATCATCAGTGTTAGAGCTAAAATTAGCATGTTTAAAGTGATTTTCATGCTTCCAGGGGCCCAAAACACAAGATTAATGGAATGGTTAAAAGTGCATGAAAATGGCCAATTTACTCACTCTGAGTTCTCAAAAAGGGTTTCTTCACCCCGGGAAGTGAAATAAATACCATTTGGAGGCATTTAATGTTCGAGCAAAAACGGCTGATTTTCGACAAAAGAGATAACACCCCCCCATTACGTCATGCTTCAGAAATGTGGAAAATGGTCCGTTTTCAAATGTTTTATTTTTGAACGTCAGTTCACATTTGTAGGTGGATCATCAGTGTTAGAGCTAAAATTAGCATGTTTAAAGTGATTTTCATGCTTCCAGGGGCTCGGGAAGTTAATTAAATACCATTTGGAGGCATTTAATGTTCGAGCAAAAACGGCTGATTTTCGACAAAAGAGATAACACCCCCCCATTACGTCATGCTTCAGAAATGTGGAAAATGGTCCGTTTTCAAATGTTTTATTTTTGAACGTCAGTTCACATTTGTAGGTGGATCATCAGTGCTAGAGCTAAAATTAGCATGTTTAAAGTGATTTTCATGCTTCCAGGGGCCCAAAACACAAGATTTATGGAATGGTTAAAAGTGCATGAAAATGGCCAATTTACTCACTCTGAGTTCTCAAAAAGGGTTTCTTCACCCCGGGAAGTTAATTAAATACCATTTGGAGGCATTTAATGTTCGAGCAAAAACGGCTGATTTTCGACAAAAGAGATAACACCCCCCCATTACGTCATGCTTCAGAAATGTGGAAAATGGTCCGTTTTCAAATGTTTTATTTTTTAACGTCAGTTCACATTTGTAGGTGGATCATCAGTGTTAGAGCTAAAATTAGCATGTTTAAAGTGATTTTCATGCTTCCAGGGGCTCGGGAAGTTAATTAAATACCATTTGGAGGCATTTAATGTTCGAGCAAAAACGGCTGATTTTCGACAAAAGAGATAACACCCCCCCATTACGTCATGCTTCAGAAATGTGGAAAATGGTCCGTTTTCAAATGTTTTACTTTTGAACGTCAGTTCACATTTGTAGGTGGATCATCAGTGTTAGAGCTAAAATTAGCATGTTTAAAGTGATTTTCATGCTTCCAGGGGCTCGGGAAGTTAATTAAATACCATTTGGAGGCATTTAATGTTCGAGCAAAAACGGCTTATTTTCGACAAAAGAGATAACACCCCCCCATTACGTCATGCTTCAGAAATGTGGAAAATGGTCCGTTTTCAAATGTTTTATTTTTGAACGTCAGTTCACATTTGTAGGTGGATCATCAGTGTTAGAGCTAAAATTAGCATGTTTAAAGTGATTTTCATGCTTCCAGGGGCCCAAAACACAAGATTAATGGAATGGTTAAAAGTGCATGAAAATGGCCAATTTACTCACTCTGAGTTCTCAAAAAGGGTTTCTTCACCCCGGGAAGTGAAATAAATACCATTTGGAGGCATTTAATGTTCGAGCAAAAACGGCTGATTTTCGACAAAAGAGATAACACCCCCCCATTACGTCATGCTTCAGAAATGTGGAAAATGGTCCGTTTTTAAATGTTTTATTTTTGAACGTCAGTTCACATTTGTAGGTGGATCATCAGTGTTAGAGCTAAAATTAGCATGTTTAAAGTGATTTTCATGCTTCCAGGGGCCCAAAACCCAAGATTTATGGAATGGTTAAAAGTGCATGAAAATGGCCAATTTACTCACTCTGAGTTCTCAAAAAGGGTTTCTTCACCCCGGGAAGTTAATTAAATACCATTTGGAGGCATTTAATGTTCGAGCAAAAACGGCTGATTTTCGACAAAAGAGATAACACCCCCCCATTACGTCATGCTTCAGAAATGTGGAAAATGGTCCGTTTTCAAATGTTTTATTTTTGAACGTCAGTTCACATTTGTAGGTGGATCATCAGTGTTAGAGCTAAAATTAGCATGTTTAAAGTGATTTTCATGCTTCCAGGGGCTCGGGAAGTTAATTAAATACCATTTGGAGGCATTTAATGTTCGAGCAAAAACGGCTGATTTTCGACAAAAGAGATAACACCCCCCCATTACGTCATGCTTCAGAAATGTGGAAAATGGTCCGTTTTCAAATGTTTTATTTTTGAACGTCAGTTCACATTTGTAGGTGAATCATCAGTGTTAGAGCTAAAATTAGCATGTTTAAAGTGATTTTCATGCTTCCAGGGGCCCAAAACACAAGATTTATGGAATGGTTAAAAGTGCATGAAAATGGCCAATTTACTCACTCTGAGTTCTCAAAAAGGGTTTCTTCACCCCGGGAAGTTAATTAAATACCATTTGGAGGCATTTAATGTTCGAGCAAAAACGGCTGATTTTCGACAAAAGAGATAACACCCCCCCATTACGTCATGCTTCAGAAATGTGGAAAATGGTCCGTTTTCAAATGTTTTATTTTTGAACGTCAGGTCACATTTGTAGGTGGATCATCAGTGTTAGAGCTAAAATTAGCATGTTTAAAGTGATTTTCATGCTTCCAGGGGCTCGGGAAGTTAATTAAATACCATTTGGAGGCATTTAATGTTCGAGCAAAAACGGCTGATTTTCGACAAAAGAGATCACACCCCCCCATTACGTCATGCTTCAGAAATGTGGAAAATGGTCCGTTTTCAAATGTTTTATTTTTGAACGTCAGTTCACATTTGTAGGTGGATCATCAGTGTTAGAGCTAAAATTAGCATGTTTAAAGTGATTTTCATGCTTCCAGGGGCCCAAAACACAAGATTTATGGAATGGTTAAAAGTGCATGAAAATGGCCAATTTACTCACTCTGAGTTCTCAAAAAGGGTTTCTTCACCCCGGGAAGTTAATTAAATACCATTTGGAGGCATTTAATGTTCGAGCAAAAACGGCTGATTTTCGACAAAAGAGATAACACCCCCCCATTACGTCATGCTTCAGAAATGTGGAAAATGGTCCGTTTTCAAATGTTTTATTTTTGAACGTCAGTTCACATTTGTAGGTGGATCATCAGTGTTAGAGCTAAAATTAGCATGTTTAAATTGATTTTCATGCTTCCAGGGGCTCGGGAAGTTAATTAAATACCATTTGGAGGCATTTAATGTTCGAGCAAAAACGGCTGATTTTCGACAAAAGAGATAACACCCCCCCATTACGTCATGCTTCAGAAATGTGGAAAATGGTCCGTTTTCAAATGTTTTATTTTTGAACGTCAGTTCACATTTGTAGGTGGATCATCAGTGTTAGAGCTAAAATTAGCATGTTTAAAGTGATTTTCATGCTTCCAGGGGCCCAAAACACAAGATTTATGGAATGGTTAAAAGTGCATGAAAATGGCCAATTTACTCACTCTGAGTTCTCAAAAAGGGTTTCTTCACCCCGGGAAGTTATTAAATACCATTTGAAGGCATTTAATGTTCGAGCAAAAACGGCTGATTTTCGACAAAAGAGATAACACCCCCCCATTACGTCATGCTTCAGAAATGTGGAAAATGGTCCGTTTTCAAATGTTTTATTTTTGAACGTCAGTTCACATTTGTAGGTGGATCATCAGTGTTAGAGCTAAAATTAGCATGTTTAAAGTGATTTTCATGCTTCCAGGGGCTCGGGAAGTTAATTAAATACCATTTGGAGGCATTTAATGTTCGAGCAAAAACGGCTGATTTTCGACAAAAGAGATAACACCCCCCCATTACGTCATGCTTCAGAAATGTGGAAAATGGTCCGTTTTCAAATGTTTTATTTTTGAAAGTCAGTTCACATTTGTAGGTGGATCATCAGTGTTAGAGCTAAAATTAGCATGTTTAAAGTGATTTTCATGCTTCCAGGGGCCCAAAACACAAGATTTATGGAATGGTTAAAAGTGCATGAAAATGGCCAATTTACTCACTCTGAGTTCTCAAAAAGTGTTTCTTCACCCCGGGAAGTTAATTAAATACCATTTGGAGGCATTTAATGTTCGAGCAAAAACGGCTGATTTTCGACAAAAGAGATAACACCCCCCCATTACGTCATGCTTCAGAAATGTGGAAAATGGTCCGTTTTCAAATGTTTTATTTTTGAACGTCAGTTCACATTTGTAGGTGGATCATCAGTGTTAGAGCTAAAATTAGCATGTTTAAAGTGATTTTCATGCTTCCAGGGGCTCGGGAAGTTAATTAAATACCATTTGGAGGCATTTAATGTTCGAGCAAAAACGGCTGATTTTCGACAAAAGAGATAACACCCCCCCATTACGTCATGCTTCAGAAATGTGGAAAATGGTCCGTTTTCAAATGTTTTACTTTTGAACGTCAGTTCACATTTGTAGGTGGATCATCAGTGTTAGAGCTAAAATTAGCATGTTTAAAGTGATTTTCATGCTTCCAGGGGCTCGGGAAGTTAATTAAATACCATTTGGAGGCATTTAATGTTCGAGCAAAAACGGCTGATTTTCGACAAAAGAGATAACACCCCCCCATTACGTCATGCTTCAGAAATGTGGAAAATGGTCCGTTTTTAAATGTTTTATTTTTGAACGTCAGTTCACATTTGTAGGTGGATCATCAGTGTTAGAGCTAAAATTAGCATGTTTAAAGTGATTTTCATGCTTCCAGGGGCCCAAAACACAAGATTAATGGAATGGTTAAAAGTGCATGAAAATGGCCAATTTACTCACTCTGAGTTCTCAAAAAGGGTTTCTTCACCCCGGGAAGTGAAATAAATACCATTTGGAGGCATTTAATGTTCGAGCAAAAACGGCTGATTTTCGACAAAAGAGATAACACCCCCCCATTACGTCATGCTTCAGAAATGTGGAAAATGGTCCGTTTTCAAATGTTTTATTTTTGAACGTCAGTTCACATTTGTAGGTGGATCATCAGTGTTAGAGCTAAAATTAGCATGTTTAAAGTGATTTTCATGCTTCCAGGGGCCCAAAACACAAGATTTATGGAATGGTTAAAAGTGCATGAAAATGGCCAATTTACTCACTCTGAGTTCTCAAAAAGGGTTTCTTCACCCCGGGAAGTTAATTAAATACCATTTGGAGGCATTTAATGTTCGAGCAAAAACGGCTGATTTTCGACAAAAGAGATAACACCCCCCCATTACGTCATGCTTCAGAAATGTGGAAAATGGTCCGTTTTCAAATGTTTTATTTTTGAACGTCAGTTCACATTTGTAGGTGGATCATCAGTGTTAGAGCTAAAATTAGCATGTTTAAAGTGATTTTCATGCTTCCAGGGGCTCGGGAAGTTAATTAAATACCATTTGGAGGCATTTAATGTTCGAGCAAAAACGGCTGATTTTCGACAAAAGAGATAACACCCCCCCATTACGTCATGCTTCAGAAATGTGGAAAATGGTCCGTTTTCAAATGTTTTACTTTTGAACGTCAGTTCACATTTGTAGGTGAATCATCAGTGTTAGAGCTAAAATTAGCATGTTTAAAGTGATTTTCATGCTTCCAGGGGCCCAAAACACAAGATTTATGGAATGGTTAAAAGTGCATGAAAATGGCCAATTTACTCACTCTGAGTTCTCAAAAAGGGTTTCTTCACCCCGGGAAGTTAATTAAATACCATTTGGAGGCATTTAATGTTCGAGCACAAACGGCTGATTTTCGACAAAATAGATAACACCCCCCCATTACGTCATGCTTCAGAAATGTGGAAAATGGTCCGTTTTCAAATGTTTTATTTTTGAACGTCAGTTCACATTTGTAGGTGGATCATCAGTGTTAGAGCTAAAATTAGCATGTTTAAAGTGATTTTCATGCTTCCAGGGGCTCGGGAAGTTAATTAAATACCATTTGGAGGCATTTAATGTTCGAGCAAAAACGGCTGATTTTCGACAAAAGAGATAACACCCCCCCATTACGTCATGCTTCAGAAATGTGGAAAATGGTCCGTTTTCAAATGTTTTACTTTTGAACGTCAGTTCACATTTGTAGGTGGATCATCAGTGTTAGAGCTAAAATTAGCATGTTTAAAGTGATTTTCATGCTTCCAGGGGCTCGGGAAGTTAATTAAATACCATTTGGAGGCATTTAATGTTCGAGCAAAAACGGCTTATTTTCGACAAAAGAGATAACACCCCCCCATTACGTCATGCTTCAGAAATGTGGAAAATGGTCCGTTTTCAAATGTTTTATTTTTGAACGTCAGTTCACATTTGTAGGTGGATCATCAGTGTTAGAGCTAAAATTAGCATGTTTAAAGTGATTTTCATGCTTCCAGGGGCCCAAAACACAAGATTAATGGAATGGTTAAAAGTGCATGAAAATGGCCAATTTACTCACTCTGAGTTCTCAAAAAGGGTTTCTTCACCCCGGGAAGTGAAATAAATACCATTTGGAGGCATTTAATGTTCGAGCAAAAACGGCTGATTTTCGACAAAAGAGATAACACCCCCCCATTACGTCATGCTTCAGAAATGTGGAAAATGGTCCGTTTTTAAATGTTTTATTTTTGAACGTCAGTTCACATTTGTAGGTGGATCATCAGTGTTAGAGCTAAAATTAGCATGTTTAAAGTGATTTTCATGCTTCCAGGGGCCCAAAACCCAAGATTTATGGAATGGTTAAAAGTGCATGAAAATGGCCAATTTACTCACTCTGAGTTCTCAAAAAGGGTTTCTTCACCCCGGGAAGTTAATTAAATACCATTTGGAGGCATTTAATGTTCGAGCAAAAACGGCTGATTTTCGACAAAAGAGATAACACCCCCCCATTACGTCATGCTTCAGAAATGTGGAAAATGGTCCGTTTTCAAATGTTTTATTTTTGAACGTCAGTTCACATTTGTAGGTGGATCATCAGTGTTAGAGCTAAAATTAGCATGTTTAAAGTGATTTTCATGCTTCCAGGGGCTCGGGAAGTTAATTAAATACCATTTGGAGGCATTTAATGTTCGAGCAAAAACGGCTGATTTTCGACAAAAGAGATAACACCCCCCCATTACGTCATGCTTCAGAAATGTGGAAAATGGTCCGTTTTCAAATGTTTTATTTTTGAACGTCAGTTCACATTTGTAGGTGAATCATCAGTGTTAGAGCTAAAATTAGCATGTTTAAAATGATTTTCATGCTTCCAGGGGCCCAAAACACAAGATTTATGGAATGGTTAAAAGTGCATGAAAATGGCCAATTTACTCACTCTGAGTTCTCAAAAAGGGTTTCTTCACCCCGGGAAGTTAATTAAATACCATTTGGAGGCATTTAATGTTCGAGCAAAAACGGCTGATTTTCGACAAAAGAGATAACACCCCCCCATTACGTCATGCTTCAGAAATGTGGAAAATGGTCCGTTTTCAAATGTTTTATTTTTGAACGTCAGTTCACATTTGTAGGTGGATCATCAGTGTTAGAGCTAAAATTAGCATGTTTAAAGTGATTTTCATGCTTCCAGGGGCTCGGGAAGTTAATTAAATACCATTTGGAGGCATTTAATGTTCGAGCAAAAACGGCTGATTTTCGACAAAAGAGATAACACCCCCCCCATTACGTCATGCTTCAGAAATTTGGAAAATGGTCCGTTTTCAAATGTTTTATTTTTGAACGTCAGGTCACATTTGTAGGTGGATCATCAGTGTTAGAGCTAAAATTAGCATGTTTAAAGTGATTTTCATGCTTCCAGGGGCCCAAAACACAAGATTTATGGAATGGTTAAAAGTGCATGAAAATGGCCAATTTACTCACTCTGAGTTCTCAAAAAGGGTTTCTTCACCCCGGGAAGTTAATTAAATACCATTTGGAGGCATTTAATGTTCGAGCAAAAACGGCTGATTTTCGACAAAAGAGATGACACCCCCCCCATTACGTCATGCTTCAGAAATGTGGAAAATGGTCCGTTTTCAAATGTTTTATTTTTGAACGTCAGTTCACATTTGTAGGTGGATCATCAGTGTTAGAGCTAAAATTAGCATGTTTAAAGTGATTTTCATGCTTCCAGGGGCCCAAAACACAAGATTTATGGAATGGTTAAAAGTGCATGAAAATGGCCAATTTACTCACTCTGAGTTCTCAAAAAGGGTTTCTTCACCCCGGGAAGTTAATTAAATACCATTTGGAGGCATTTAATGTTCGAGCAAAAACGGCTGATTTTCGACAAAAGAGATAACACCCCCCCATTACGTCATGCTTCAGAAATGTGGAAAATGGTCCGTTTTCAAATGTTTTATTTTTGAACGTCAGTTCACATTTGTAGGTGGATCATCAGTGTTAGAGCTAAAATTAGCATGTTTAAAGTGATTTTCATGCTTCCAGGGGCTCGGGAAGTTAATTAAATACCATTTGGAGGCATTTAATGTTCGAGCAAAAACGGCTGATTTTCGACAAAAGAGATAACACCCCCCCCATTACGTCATGCTTCAGAAATGTGGAAAATGGTCCGTTTTCAAATGTTTTATTTTTGAACGTCAGGTCACATTTGTAGGTGGATCATCAGTGTTAGAGCTAAAATTAGCATGTTTAAAGTGATTTTCATGCTTCCAGGGGCTCGGGAAGTTAATTAAATACCATTTGGAGGCATTTAATGTTCGAGCAAAAACGGCTGATTTTCGACAAAAGAGATCACACCCCCCCATTACGTCATGCTTCAGAAATGTGGAAAATGGTCCGTTTTCAAATGTTTTATTTTTGAACGTCAGTTCACATTTGTAGGTGGATCATCAGTGTTAGAGCTAAAATTAGCATGTTTAAAGTGATTTTCATGCTTCCAGGGGCCCAAAACACAAGATTTATGGAATGGCTAAAAGTGCATGAAAATGGCCAATTTACTCACTCTGAGTTCTCAAAAAGGGTTTCTTCACCCCGGGAAGTGAAATAAATACCATTTGGAGGCATTTAATGTTCGAGCAAAAACGGCTGATTTTCGACAAAAGAGATAACACCCCCCCATTACGTCATGCTTCAGAAATGTGGAAAATGGTCCGTTTTCAAATGTTTTATTTTTGAACGTCAGTTCACATTTGTAGGTGGATCATCAGTGTTAGAGCTAAAATTAGCATGTTTAAAGTGATTTTCATGCTTCCAGGGGCTCGGGAATTTAATTAAATACCATTTGGAGGCATTTAATGTTCGAGCAAAAACTGCTGATTTTCGACAAAAGAGATAACACCCCCCCATTACGTCATGCTTCAGAAATGTGGAAAATGGTCCGTTTTCAAATGTTTTATTTTTGAACGTCAGTTCACATTTGTAGGTGGATCATCAGTGCTAGAGCTAAAATTAGCATGTTTAAAGTGATTTTCATGCTTCCAGGGGCCCAAAACACAAGATTTATGGAATGGTTAAAAGTGCATGAAAATGGCCAATTTACTCACTCTGAGTTCTCAAAAAGGGTTTCTTCACCCCGGGAAGTTAATTAAATACCATTTGGAGGCATTTAATGTTCGAGCAAAAACGGCTGATTTTCGACAAAAGAGATAACACCCCCCCATTACGTCATGCTTCAGAAATGTGGAAAATGGTCCGTTTTCAAATGTTTTATTTTTTAACGTCAGTTCACATTTGTAGGTGGATCATCAGTGTTAGAGCTAAAATTAGCATGTTTAAAGTGATTTTCATGCTTCCAGGGGCTCGGGAAGTTAATTAAATACCATTTGGAGGCATTTAATGTTCGAGCAAAAACGGCTGATTTTCGACAAAAGAGATAACACCCCCCCATTACGTCATGCTTCAGAAATGTGGAAAATGGTCCGTTTTCAAATGTTTTATTTTTGAACGTCAGTTCACATTTGTAGGTGGATCATCAGTGTTAGAGCTAAAATTAGCATGTTTAAAGTGATTTTCATGCTTCCAGGGGCCCAAAACACAAGATTTATGGAATGGTTAAAAGTGCATGAAAATGGCCAATTTACTCACTCTGAGTTCTCAAAAAGGGTTTCTTCACCCCGGGAAGTTAATTAAATACCATTTGGAGGCATTTAATGTTCGAGCAAAAACGGCTGATTTTCGACAAAAGAGATAACACCCCCCCATTACGTCATGCTTCAGAAATGTGGAAAATGGTCAGTTTTCAAATGTTTTATTTTTGAACGTCAGTTCACATTTGTAGGTGGATCATCAGTGTTAGAGCTAAAATTAGCATGTTTAAAGTGATTTTCATGCTTCCAGGGGCTCGGGAAGTTAATTAAATACCATTTGGAGGCATTTAATGTTCGAGCAAAAACGGCTGATTTTCGACAAAAGAGATAACACCCCCCCATTACGTCATGCTTCAGAAATGTGGAAAATGGTCCGTTTTCAAATGTTTTACTTTTGAACGTCAGTTCACATTTGTAGGTGGATCATCAGTGTTAGAGCTAAAATTAGCATGTTTAAAGTGATTTTCATGCTTCCAGGGGCTCGGGAAGTTAATTAAATACCATTTGGTGGCTTTTAATGTTCGAGCAAAAACGGCTTATTTTCGACAAAAGAGATAACACCCCCCCATTACGTCATGCTTCAGAAATGTGGAAAATGGTCCGTTTTCAAATGTTTTATTTTTGAACGTCAGTTCACATTTGTAGGTGGATCATCAGTGTTAGAGCTAAAATTAGCATGTTTAAAGTGATTTTCATGCTTCCAGGGGCCCAAAACACAAGATTAATGGAATGGTTAAAAGTGCATGAAAATGGCCAATTTACTCACTCTGAGTTCTCAAAAAGGGTTTCTTCACCCCGGGAAGTGAAATAAATACCATTTGGAGGCATTTAATGTTCGAGCAAAAACGGCTGATTTTCGACAAAAGAGATAACACCCCCCCATTACGTCATGCTTCAGAAATGTGGAAAATGGTCCGTTTTTAAATGTTTTATTTTTGAACGTCAGTTCACATTTGTAGGTGGATCATCAGTGTTAGAGCTAAAATTAGCATGTTTAAAGTGATTTTCATGCTTCCAGGGGCCCAAAACCCAAGATTTATGGAATGGTTAAAAGTGCATGAAAATGGCCAATTTACTCACTCTGAGTTCTCAAAAAGGGTTTCTTCACCCCGGGAAGTTAATTAAATACCATTTGGAGGCATTTAATGTTCGAGCAAAAACGGCTGATTTTCGACAAAAGAGATAACACCCCCCCATTACGTCATGCTTCAGAAATGTGGAAAATGGTCCGTTTTCAAATGTTTTATTTTTGAACGTCAGTTCACATTTGTAGGTGGATCATCAGTGTTAGAGCTAAAATTAGCATGTTTAAAGTGATTTTCATGCTTCCAGGGGCTCGGGAAGTTAATTAAATACCATTTGGAGGCATTTAATGTTCGAGCAAAAACGGCTGATTTTCGACAAAAGAGATAACACCCCCCCATTACGTCATGCTTCAGAAATGTGGAAAATGGTCCGTTTTCAAATGTTTTATTTTTGAACGTCAGTTCACATTTGTAGGTGGATCATCAGTGCTAGAGCTAAAATTAGCATGTTTAAAGTGATTTTCATGCTTCCAGGGGCCCAAAACACAAGATTTATGGAATGGTTAAAAGTGCATGAAAATGGCCAATTTACTCACTCTGAGTTCTCAAAAAGGGTTTCTTCACCCCGGGAAGTTAATTAAATACCATTTGGAGGCATTTAATGTTCGAGCAAAAACGGCTGATTTTCGACAAAAGAGATAACACCCCCCCATTACGTCATGCTTCAGAAATGTGGAAAATGGTCCGTTTTCAAATGTTTTATTTTTTAACGTCAGTTCACATTTGTAGGTGGATCATCAGTGTTAGAGCTAAAATTAGCATGTTTAAAGTGATTTTCATGCTTCCAGGGGCTCGGGAAGTTAATTAAATACCATTTGGAGGCATTTAATGTTCGAGCAAAAACGGCTGATTTTCGACAAAAGAGATAACACCCCCCCATTACGTCATGCTTCAGAAATGTGGAAAATGGTCCGTTTTCAAATGTTTTATTTTTGAACGTCAGTTCACATTTGTAGGTGGATCATCAGTGTTAGAGCTAAAATTAGCATGTTTAAAGTGATTTTCATGCTTCCAGGGGCCCAAAACACAAGATTTATGGAATGGTTAAAAGTGCATGAAAATGGCCAATTTACTCACTCTGAGTTCTCAAAAAGGGTTTCTTCACCCCGGGAAGTTAATTAAATACCATTTGGAGGCATTTAATGTTCGAGCAAAAACGGCTGATTTTCGACAAAAGAGATAACACCCCCCCATTACGTCATGCTTCAGAAATGTGGAAAATGGTCCGTTTTCAAATGTTTTATTTTTGAACGTCAGTTCACATTTGTAGGTGGATCATCAGTGTTAGAGCTAAAATTAGCATGTTTAAAGTGATTTTCATGCTTCCAGGGGCTCGGGAAGTTAATTAAATACCATTTGGAGGCATTTAATGTTCGAGCAAAAACGGCTGATTTTCGACAAAAGAGATAACACCCCCCCATTACGTCATGCTTCAGAAATGTGGAAAATGGTCCGTTTTCAAATGTTTTACTTTTGAACGTCAGTTCACATTTGTAGGTGGATCATCAGTGTTAGAGCTAAAATTAGCATGTTTAAAGTGATTTTCATGCTTCCAGGGGCTCGGGAAGTTAATTAAATACCATTTGGAGGCATTTAATGTTCGAGCAAAAACGGCTTATTTTCGACAAAAGAGATAACACCCCCCCATTACGTCATGCTTCAGAAATGTGGAAAATGGTCCGTTTTCAAAAGTTTTATTTTTGAACGTCAGTTCACATTTGTAGGTGGATCATCAGTGTTAGAGCTAAAATTAGCATGTTTAAAGTGATTTTCATGCTTCCAGGGGCCCAAAACACAAGATTAATGGAATGGTTAAAAGTGCATGAAAATGGCCAATTTACTCACTCTGAGTTCTCAAAAAGGGTTTCTTCACCCCGGGAAGTGAAATAAATACCATTTGGAGGCATTTAATGTTCGAGCAAAAACGGCTGATTTTCGACAAAAGAGATAACACCCCCCCATTACGTCATGCTTCAGAAATGTGGAAAATGGTCCGTTTTTAAATGTTTTATTTTTGAACGTCAGTTCACATTTGTAGGTGGATCATCAGTGTTAGAGCTAAAATTAGCATGTTTAAAGTGATTTTCATGCTTCCAGGGGCCCAAAACCCAAGATTTATGGAATGGTTAAAAGTGCATGAAAATGGCCAATTTACTCACTCTGAGTTCTCAAAAAGGGTTTCTTCACCCCGGGAAGTTAATTAAATACCATTTGGAGGCATTTAATGTTCGAGCAAAAACGGCTGATTTTCGACAAAAGAGATAACACCCCCCCATTACGTCATGCTTCAGAAATGTGGAAAATGGTCCGTTTTCAAATGTTTTATTTTTGAACGTCAGTTCACATTTGTAGGTGGATCATCAGTGTTAGAGCTAAAATTAGCATGTTTAAAGTGATTTTCATGCTTCCAGGGGCTCGGGAAGTTAATTAAATACCATTTGGAGGCATTTAATGTTCGAGCAAAAACGGCTGATTTTCGACAAAAGAGATAACACCCCCCCATTACGTCATGCTTCAGAAATGTGGAAAATGGTCCGTTTTCAAATGTTTTATTTTTGAACGTCAGTTCACATTTGTAGGTGGATCATCAGTGCTAGAGCTAAAATTAGCATGTTTAAAGTGATTTTCATGCTTCCAGGGGCCCAAAACACAAGATTTATGGAATGGTTAAAAGTGCATGAAAATGGCCAATTTACTCACTCTGAGTTCTCAAAAAGGGTTTCTTCACCCCGGGAAGTTAATTAAATACCATTTGGAGGCATTTAATGTTCGAGCAAAAACGGCTGATTTTCGACAAAAGAGATAACACCCCCCCATTACGTCATGCTTCAGAAATGTGGAAAATGGTCCGTTTTCAAATGTTTTATTTTTTAACGTCAGTTCACATTTGTAGGTGGATCATCAGTGTTAGAGCTAAAATTAGCATGTTTAAAGTGATTTTCATGCTTCCAGGGGCTCGGGAAGTTAATTAAATACCATTTGGAGGCATTTAATGTTCGAGCAAAAACGGCTGATTTTCGACAAAAGAGATAACACCCCCCCATTACGTCATGCTTCAGAAATGTGGAAAATGGTCCGTTTTCAAATGTTTTATTTTTGAACGTCAGTTCACATTTGTAGGTGGATCATCAGTGTTAGAGCTAAAATTAGCATGTTTAAAGTGATTTTCATGCTTCCAGGGGCCCAAAACACAAGATTTATGGAATGGTTAAAAGTGCATGAAAATGGCCAATTTACTCACTCTGAGTTCTCAAAAAGGGTTTCTTCACCCCGGGAAGTTAATTAAATACCATTTGGAGGCATTTAATGTTCGAGCAAAAACGGCTGATTTTCGACAAAAGAGATAACACCCCCCCATTACGTCATGCTTCAGAAATGTGGAAAATGGTCCGTTTTCAAATGTTTTATTTTTGAACGTCAGTTCACATTTGTAGGTGGATCATCAGTGTTAGAGCTAAAATTAGCATGTTTAAAGTGATTTTCATGCTTCCAGGGGCTCGGGAAGTTAATTAAATACCATTTGGAGGCATTTAATGTTCGAGCAAAAACGGCTGATTTTCGACAAAAGAGATAACACCCCCCCATTACGTCATGCTTCAGAAATGTGGAAAATGGTCCGTTTTCAAATGTTTTACTTTTGAACGTCAGTTCACATTTGTAGGTGGATCATCAGTGTTAGAGCTAAAATTAGCATGTTTAAAGTGATTTTCATGCTTCCAGGGGCTCGGGAAGTTAATTAAATACCATTTGGAGGCATTTAATGTTCGAGCAAAAACGGCTGATTTTCGACAAAAGAGATAACACCCCCCCATTACGTCATGCTTCAGAAATGTGGAAAATGGTCCGTTTTCAAATGTTTTATTTTTGAACGTCAGTTCACATTTGTAGGTGGATCATCAGTGCTAGAGCTAAAATTAGCATGTTTAAAGTGATTTTCATGCTTCCAGGGGCCCAAAACACAAGATTTATGGAATGGTTAAAAGTGCATGAAAATGGCCAATTTACTCACTCTGAGTTCTCAAAAAGGGTTTCTTCACCCCGGGAAGTTAATTAAATACCATTTGGAGGCATTTAATGTTCGAGCAAAAACGGCTGATTTTCGACAAAAGAGATAACACCCCCCCATTACGTCATGCTTCAGAAATGTGGAAAATGGTCCGTTTTCAAATGTTTTATTTTTTAACGTCAGTTCACATTTGTAGGTGGATCATCAGTGTTAGAGCTAAAATTAGCATGTTTAAAGTGATTTTCATGCTTCCAGGGGCTCGGGAAGTTAATTAAATACCATTTGGAGGCATTTAATGTTCGAGCAAAAACGGCTGATTTTCGACAAAAGAGATAACACCCCCCCATTACGTCATGCTTCAGAAATGTGGAAAATGGTCCGTTTTCAAATGTTTTACTTTTGAACGTCAGTTCACATTTGTAGGTGGATCATCAGTGTTAGAGCTAAAATTAGCATGTTTAAAGTGATTTTCATGCTTCCAGGGGCTCGGGAAGTTAATTAAATACCATTTGGAGGCATTTAATGTTCGAGCAAAAACGGCTTATTTTCGACAAAAGAGATAACACCCCCCCATTACGTCATGCTTCAGAAATGTGGAAAATGGTCCGTTTTCAAATGTTTTATTTTTGAACGTCAGTTCACATTTGTAGGTGGATCATCAGTGTTAGAGCTAAAATTAGCATGTTTAAAGTGATTTTCATGCTTCCAGGGGCCCAAAACACAAGATTAATGGAATGGTTAAAAGTGCATGAAAATGGCCAATTTACTCACTCTGAGTTCTCAAAAAGGGTTTCTTCACCCCGGGAAGTGAAATAAATACCATTTGGAGGCATTTAATGTTCGAGCAAAAACGGCTGATTTTCGACAAAAGAGATAACACCCCCCCATTACGTCATGCTTCAGAAATGTGGAAAATGGTCCGTTTTTAAATGTTTTATTTTTGAACGTCAGTTCACATTTGTAGGTGGATCATCAGTGTTAGAGCTAAAATTAGCATGTTTAAAGTGATTTTCATGCTTCCAGGGGCCCAAAACCCAAGATTTATGGAATGGTTAAAAGTGCATGAAAATGGCCAATTTACTCACTCTGAGTTCTCAAAAAGGGTTTCTTCACCCCGGGAAGTTAATTAAATACCATTTGGAGGCATTTAATGTTCGAGCAAAAACGGCTGATTTTCGACAAAAGAGATAACACCCCCCCATTACGTCATGCTTCAGAAATGTGGAAAATGGTCCGTTTTCAAATGTTTTATTTTTGAACGTCAGTTCACATTTGTAGGTGGATCATCAGTGTTAGAGCTAAAATTAGCATGTTTAAAGTGATTTTCATGCTTCCAGGGGCTCGGGAAGTTAATTAAATACCATTTGGAGGCATTTAATGTTCGAGCAAAAACGGCTGATTTTCGACAAAAGAGATAACACCCCCCCATTACGTCATGCTTCAGAAATGTGGAAAATGGTCCGTTTTCAAATGTTTTATTTTTGAACGTCAGTTCACATTTGTAGGTGAATCATCAGTGTTAGAGCTAAAATTAGCATGTTTAAAGTGATTTTCATGCTTCCAGGGGCCCAAAACACAAGATTTATGGAATGGTTAAAAGTGCATGAAAATGGCCAATTTACTCACTCTGAGTTCTCAAAAAGGGTTTCTTCACCCCGGGAAGTTAATTAAATACCATTTGGAGGCATTTAATGTTCGAGCAAAAACGGCTGATTTTCGACAAAAGAGATAACACCCCCCCATTACGTCATGCTTCAGAAATGTGGAAAATGGTCCGTTTTCAAATGTTTTATTTTGAACGTCAGGTCACATTTGTAGGTGGATCATCAGTGTTAGAGCTAAAATTAGCATGTTTAAAGTGATTTTCATGCTTCCAGGGGCTCGGGAAGTTAATTAAATACCATTTGGAGGCATTTAATGTTCGAGCAAAAACGGCTGATTTTCGACAAAAGAGATCACACCCCCCCATTACGTCATGCTTCAGAAATGTGGAAAATGGTCCGTTTTCAAATGTTTTATTTTTGAACGTCAGTTCACATTTGTAGGTGGATCATCAGTGTTAGAGCTAAAATTAGCATGTTTAAAGTGATTTTCATGCTTCCAGGGGCCCAAAACACAAGATTTATGGAATGGTTAAAAGTGCATGAAAATGGCCAATTTACTCACTCTGAGTTCTCAAAAAGGGTTTCTTCACCCCGGGAAGTTAATTAAATACCATTTGGAGGCATTTAATGTTCGAGCAAAAACGGCTGATTTTCGACAAAAGAGATAACACCCCCCCATTACGTCATGCTTCAGAAATGTGGAAAATGGTCCGTTTTCAAATGTTTTATTTTTGAACGTCAGTTCACATTTGTAGGTGGATCATCAGTGTTAGAGCTAAAATTAGCATGTTTAAATTGATTTTCATGCTTCCAGGGGCTCGGGAAGTTAATTAAATACCATTTGGAGGCATTTAATGTTCGAGCAAAAACGGCTGATTTTCGACAAAAGAGATAACACCCCCCCATTACGTCATGCTTCAGAAATGTGGAAAATGGTCCGTTTTTAAATGTTTTATTTTTGAACGTCAGTTCACATTTGTAGGTGGATCATCAGTGTTAGAGCTAAAATTAGCATGTTTAAAGTGATTTTCATGCTTCCAGGGGCCCAAAACACAAGATTAATGGAATGGTTAAAAGTGCATGAAAATGGCCAATTTACTCACTCTGAGTTCTCAAAAAGGGTTTCTTCACCCCGGGAAGTGAAATAAATACCATTTGGAGGCATTTAATGTTCGAGCAAAAACGGCTGATTTTCGACAAAAGAGATAACACCCCCCATTACGTCATGCTTCAGAAATGTGGAAAATGGTCCGTTTTCAAATGTTTTATTTTTGAACGTCAGTTCACATTTGTAGGTGGATCATCAGTGTTAGAGCTAAAATTAGCATGTTTAAAGTGATTTTCATGCTTCCAGGGGCTCGGGAAGTTAATTAAATACCATTTGGAGGCATTTAATGTTCGAGCAAAAACGGCTGATTTTCGACAAAAGAGATAACACCCCCCCATTACGTCATGCTTCAGAAATGTGGAAAATGGTCCGTTTTCAAATGTTTTATTTTTGAACGTCAGTTCACATTTGTAGGTGGATCATCAGTGCTAGAGCTAAAATTAGCATGTTTAAAGTGATTTTCATGCTTCCAGGGGCCCAAAACACAAGATTTATGGAATGGTTAAAAGTGCATGAAAATGGCCAATTTACTCACTCTGAGTTCTCAAAAAGGGTTTCTTCACCCCGGGAAGTTAATTAAATACCATTTGGAGGCATTTAATGTTCGAGCAAAAACGGCTGATTTTCGACAAAAGAGATAACACCCCCCCATTACGTCATGCTTCAGAAATGTGGAAAATGGTCCGTTTTCAAATGTTTTATTTTTTAACGTCAGTTCACATTTGTAGGTGGATCATCAGTGTTAGAGCTAAAATTAGCATGTTTAAAGTGATTTTCATGCTTCCAGGGGCTCGGGAAGTTAATTAAATACCATTTGGAGGCATTTAATGTTCGAGCAAAAACGGCTGATTTTCGACAAAAGAGATAACACCCCCCCATTACGTCATGCTTCAGAAATGTGGAAAATGGTCCGTTTTCAAATGTTTTACTTTTGAACGTCAGTTCACATTTGTAGGTGGATCATCAGTGTTAGAGCTAAAATTAGCATGTTTAAAGTGATTTTCATGCTTCCAGGGGCTCGGGAAGTTAATTAAATACCATTTGGAGGCATTTAATGTTCGAGCAAAAACGGCTTATTTTCGACAAAAGAGATAACACCCCCCCATTACGTCATGCTTCAGAAATGTGGAAAATGGTCCGTTTTCAAATGTTTTATTTTTGAACGTCAGTTCACATTTGTAGGTGGATCATCAGTGTTAGAGCTAAAATTAGCATGTTTAAAGTGATTTTCATGCTTCCAGGGGCCCAAAACACAAGATTAATGGAATGGTTAAAAGTGCATGAAAATGGCCAATTTACTCACTCTGAGTTCTCAAAAAGGGTTTCTTCACCCCGGGAAGTGAAATAAATACCATTTGGAGGCATTTAATGTTCGAGCAAAAACGGCTGATTTTCGACAAAAGAGATAACACCCCCCCATTACGTCATGCTTCAGAAATGTGGAAAATGGTCCGTTTTTAAATGTTTTATTTTTGAACGTCAGTTCACATTTGTAGGTGGATCATCAGTGTTAGAGCTAAAATTAGCATGTTTAAAGTGATTTTCATGCTTCCAGGGGCCCAAAACCCAAGATTTATGGAATGGTTAAAAGTGCATGAAAATGGCCAATTTACTCACTCTGAGTTCTCAAAAAGGGTTTCTTCACCCCGGGAAGTTAATTAAATACCATTTGGAGGCATTTAATGTTCGAGCAAAAACGGCTGATTTTCGACAAAAGAGATAACACCCCCCCATTACGTCATGCTTCAGAAATGTGGAAAATGGTCCGTTTTCAAATGTTTTATTTTTGAACGTCAGTTCACATTTGTAGGTGGATCATCAGTGTTAGAGCTAAAATTAGCATGTTTAAAGTGATTTTCATGCTTCCAGGGGCTCGGGAAGTTAATTAAATACCATTTGGAGGCATTTAATGTTCGAGCAAAAACGGCTGATTTTCGACAAAAGAGATAACACCCCCCCATTACGTCATGCTTCAGAAATGTGGAAAATGGTCCGTTTTCAAATGTTTTATTTTTGAACGTCAGTTCACATTTGTAGGTGAATCATCAGTGTTAGAGCTAAAATTAGCATGTTTAAAGTGATTTTCATGCTTCCAGGGGCCCAAAACACAAGATTTATGGAATGGTTAAAAGTGCATGAAAATGGCCAATTTACTCACTCTGAGTTCTCAAAAAGGGTTTCTTCACCCCGGGAAGTTAATTAAATACCATTTGGAGGCATTTAATGTTCGAGCAAAAACGGCTGATTTTCGACAAAAGAGATAACACCCCCCCATTACGTCATGCTTCAGAAATGTGGAAAATGGTCCGTTTTCAAATGTTTTATTTTTGAACGTCAGGTCACATTTGTAGGTGGATCATCAGTGTTAGAGCTAAAATTAGCATGTTTAAAGTGATTTTCATGCTTCCAGGGGCTCGGGAAGTTAATTAAATACCATTTGGAGGCATTTAATGTTCGAGCAAAAACGGCTGATTTTCGACAAAAGAGATCACACCCCCCCATTACGTCATGCTTCAGAAATGTGGAAAATGGTCCGTTTTCAAATGTTTTATTTTTGAACGTCAGTTCACATTTGTAGGTGGATCATCAGTGTTAGAGCTAAAATTAGCATGTTTAAAGTGATTTTCATGCTTCCAGGGGCCCAAAACACAAGATTTATGGAATGGTTAAAAGTGCATGAAAATGGCCAATTTACTCACTCTGAGTTCTCAAAAAGGGTTTCTTCACCCCGGGAAGTTAATTAAATACCATTTGGAGGCATTTAATGTTCGAGCAAAAACGGCTGATTTTCGACAAAAGAGATAACACCCCCCCATTACGTCATGCTTCAGAAATGTGGAAAATGGTCCGTTTTCAAATGTTTTATTTTTGAACGTCAGTTCACATTTGTAGGTGGATCATCAGTGTTAGAGCTAAAATTAGCATGTTTAAATTGATTTTCATGCTTCCAGGGGCTCGGGAAGTTAATTAAATACCATTTGGAGGCATTTAATGTTCGAGCAAAAACGGCTGATTTTCGACAAAAGAGATAACACCCCCCCATTACGTCATGCTTCAGAAATGTGGAAAATGGTCCGTTTTCAAATGTTTTATTTTTGAACGTCAGTTCACATTTGTAGGTGGATCATCAGTGTTAGAGCTAAAATTAGCATGTTTAAAGTGATTTTCATGCTTCCAGGGGCCCAAAACACAAGATTTATGGAATGGTTAAAAGTGCATGAAAATGGCCAATTTACTCACTCTGAGTTCTCAAAAAGGGTTTCTTCACCCCGGGAAGTTATTAAATACCATTTGAAGGCATTTAATGTTCGAGCAAAAACGGCTGATTTTCGACAAAAGAGATAACACCCCCCCATTACGTCATGCTTCAGAAATGTGGAAAATGGTCCGTTTTCAAATGTTTTATTTTTGAACGTCAGTTCACATTTGTAGGTGGATCATCAGTGTTAGAGCTAAAATTAGCATGTTTAAAGTGATTTTCATGCTTCCAGGGGCTCGGGAAGTTAATTAAATACCATTTGGAGGCATTTAATGTTCGAGCAAAAACGGCTGATTTTCGACAAAAGAGATAACACCCCCCCATTACGTCATGCTTCAGAAATGTGGAAAATGGTCCGTTTTCAAATGTTTTATTTTTGAAAGTCAGTTCACATTTGTAGGTGGATCATCAGTGTTAGAGCTAAAATTAGCATGTTTAAAGTGATTTTCATGCTTCCAGGGGCCCAAAACACAAGATTTATGGAATGGTTAAAAGTGCATGAAAATGGCCAATTTACTCACTCTGAGTTCTCAAAAAGTGTTTCTTCACCCCGGGAAGTTAATTAAATACCATTTGGAGGCATTTAATGTTCGAGCAAAAACGGCTGATTTTCGACAAAAGAGATAACACCCCCCCATTACGTCATGCTTCAGAAATGTGGAAAATGGTCCGTTTTCAAATGTTTTATTTTTGAACGTCAGTTCACATTTGTAGGTGGATCATCAGTGTTAGAGCTAAAATTAGCATGTTTAAAGTGATTTTCATGCTTCCAGGGGCTCGGGAAGTTAATTAAATACCATTTGGAGGCATTTAATGTTCGAGCAAAAACGGCTGATTTTCGACAAAAGAGATAACACCCCCCCATTACGTCATGCTTCAGAAATGTGGAAAATGGTCCGTTTTCAAATGTTTTACTTTTGAACGTCAGTTCACATTTGTAGGTGGATCATCAGTGTTAGAGCTAAAATTAGCATGTTTAAAGTGATTTTCATGCTTCCAGGGGCTCGGGAAGTTAATTAAATACCATTTGGAGGCATTTAATGTTCGAGCAAAAACGGCTGATTTTCGACAAAAGAGATAACACCCCCCCATTACGTCATGCTTCAGAAATGTGGAAAATGGTCCGTTTTTAAATGTTTTATTTTTGAACGTCAGTTCACATTTGTAGGTGGATCATCAGTGTTAGAGCTAAAATTAGCATGTTTAAAGTGATTTTCATGCTTCCAGGGGCCCAAAACACAAGATTAATGGAATGGTTAAAAGTGCATGAAAATGGCCAATTTACTCACTCTGAGTTCTCAAAAAGGGTTTCTTCACCCCGGGAAGTGAAATAAATACCATTTGGAGGCATTTAATGTTCGAGCAAAAACGGCTGATTTTCGACAAAAGAGATAACACCCCCCCATTACGTCATGCTTCAGAAATGTGGAAAATGGTCCGTTTTCAAATGTTTTATTTTTGAACGTCAGTTCACATTTGTAGGTGGATCATCAGTGTTAGAGCTAAAATTAGCATGTTTAAAGTGATTTTCATGCTTCCAGGGGCCCAAAACACAAGATTTATGGAATGGTTAAAAGTGCATGAAAATGGCCAATTTACTCACTCTGAGTTCTCAAAAAGGGTTTCTTCACCCCGGGAAGTTAATTAAATACCATTTGGAGGCATTTAATGTTCGAGCAAAAACGGCTGATTTTCGACAAAAGAGATAACACCCCCCCATTACGTCATGCTTCAGAAATGTGGAAAATGGTCCGTTTTCAAATGTTTTATTTTTGAACGTCAGTTCACATTTGTAGGTGGATCATCAGTGTTAGAGCTAAAATTAGCATGTTTAAAGTGATTTTCATGCTTCCAGGGGCTCGGGAAGTTAATTAAATACCATTTGGAGGCATTTAATGTTCGAGCAAAAACGGCTGATTTTCGACAAAAGAGATAACACCCCCCCATTACGTCATGCTTCAGAAATGTGGAAAATGGTCCGTTTTCAAATGTTTTACTTTTGAACGTCAGTTCACATTTGTAGGTGAATCATCAGTGTTAGAGCTAAAATTAGCATGTTTAAAGTGATTTTCATGCTTCCAGGGGCCCAAAACACAAGATTTATGGAATGGTTAAAAGTGCATGAAAATGGCCAATTTACTCACTCTGAGTTCTCAAAAAGGGTTTCTTCACCCCGGGAAGTTAATTAAATACCATTTGGAGGCATTTAATGTTCGAGCACAAACGGCTGATTTTCGACAAAAGAGATAACACCCCCCCATTACGTCATGCTTCAGAAATGTGGAAAATGGTCCGTTTTCAAATGTTTTATTTTTGAACGTCAGTTCACATTTGTAGGTGGATCATCAGTGTTAGAGCTAAAATTAGCATGTTTAAAGTGATTTTCATGCTTCCAGGGGCTCGGGAAGTTAATTAAATACCATTTGGAGGCATTTAATGTTCGAGCAAAAACGGCTGATTTTCGACAAAAGAGATAACACCCCCCCATTACGTCATGCTTCAGAAATGTGGAAAATGGTCCGTTTTCAAATGTTTTACTTTTGAACGTCAGTTCACATTTGTAGGTGGATCATCAGTGTTAGAGCTAAAATTAGCATGTTTAAAGTGATTTTCATGCTTCCAGGGGCTCGGGAAGTTAATTAAATACCATTTGGAGGCATTTAATGTTCGAGCAAAAACGGCTTATTTTCGACAAAAGAGATAACACCCCCCCATTACGTCATGCTTCAGAAATGTGGAAAATGGTCCGTTTTCAAATGTTTTATTTTTGAACGTCAGTTCACATTTGTAGGTGGATCATCAGTGTTAGAGCTAAAATTAGCATGTTTAAAGTGATTTTCATGCTTCCAGGGGCCCAAAACACAAGATTAATGGAATGGTTAAAAGTGCATGAAAATGGCCAATTTACTCACTCTGAGTTCTCAAAAAGGGTTTCTTCACCCCGGGAAGTGAAATAAATACCATTTGGAGGCATTTAATGTTCGAGCAAAAACGGCTGATTTTCGACAAAAGAGATAACACCCCCCCATTACGTCATGCTTCAGAAATGTGGAAAATGGTCCGTTTTTAAATGTTTTATTTTTGAACGTCAGTTCACATTTGTAGGTGGATCATCAGTGTTAGAGCTAAAATTAGCATGTTTAAAGTGATTTTCATGCTTCCAGGGGCCCAAAACCCAAGATTTATGGAATGGTTAAAAGTGCATGAAAATGGCCAATTTACTCACTCTGAGTTCTCAAAAAGGGTTTCTTCACCCCGGGAAGTTAATTAAATACCATTTGGAGGCATTTAATGTTCGAGCAAAAACGGCTGATTTTCGACAAAAGAGATAACACCCCCCCATTACGTCATGCTTCAGAAATGTGGAAAATGGTCCGTTTTCAAATGTTTTATTTTTGAACGTCAGTTCACATTTGTAGGTGGATCATCAGTGTTAGAGCTAAAATTAGCATGTTTAAAGTGATTTTCATGCTTCCAGGGGCTCGGGAAGTTAATTAAATACCATTTGGAGGCATTTAATGTTCGAGCAAAAACGGCTGATTTTCGACAAAAGAGATAACACCCCCCCATTACGTCATGCTTCAGAAATGTGGAAAATGGTCCGTTTTCAAATGTTTTATTTTTGAACGTCAGTTCACATTTGTAGGTGAATCATCAGTGTTAGAGCTAAAATTAGCATGTTTAAAATGATTTTCATGCTTCCAGGGGCCCAAAACACAAGATTTATGGAATGGTTAAAAGTGCATGAAAATGGCCAATTTACTCACTCTGAGTTCTCAAAAAGGGTTTCTTCACCCCGGGAAGTTAATTAAATACCATTTGGAGGCATTTAATGTTCGAGCAAAAACGGCTGATTTTCGACAAAAGAGATAACACCCCCCCATTACGTCATGCTTCAGAAATGTGGAAAATGGTCCGTTTTCAAATGTTTTATTTTTGAACGTCAGTTCACATTTGTAGGTGGATCATCAGTGTTAGAGCTAAAATTAGCATGTTTAAAGTGATTTTCATGCTTCCAGGGGCTCGGGAAGTTAATTAAATACCATTTGGAGGCATTTAATGTTCGAGCAAAAACGGCTGATTTTCGACAAAAGAGATAACACCCCCCCCATTACGTCATGCTTCAGAAATTTGGAAAATGGTCCGTTTTCAAATGTTTTATTTTTGAACGTCAGGTCACATTTGTAGGTGGATCATCAGTGTTAGAGCTAAAATTAGCATGTTTAAAGTGATTTTCATGCTTCCAGGGGCTCGGGAAGTTAATTAAATACCATTTGGAGGCATTTAATGTTCGAGCAAAAACGGCTGATTTTCGACAAAAGAGATCACACCCCCCATTACGTCATGCTTCAGAAATGTGGAAAATGGTCCGTTTTCAAATGTTTTATTTTTGAACGTCAGTTCACATTTGTAGGTGGATCATCAGTGTTAGAGCTAAAATTAGCATGTATAAAGTGATTTTCATGCTTCCAGGGGCCCAAAACACAAGATTTATGGAATGGTTAAAAGTGCATGAAAATGGCCAATTTACTCACTCTGAGTTCTCAAAAAGGGTTTCTTCACCCCGGGAAGTGAAATAAATACCATTTGGAGGCATTTAATGTTCGAGCAAAAACGGCTGATTTTCGACAAAAGAGATAACACCCCCCCATTACGTCATGCTTCAGAAATGTGGAAAATGGTCCGTTTTCAAATGTTTTATTTTTGAACGTCAGTTCACATTTGTAGGTGGATCATCAGTGTTAGAGCTAAAATTAGCATGTTTAAAGTGATTTTCATGCTTCCAGGGGCTCGGGAAGTTAATTAAATACCATTTGGAGGCATTTAATGTTCGAGCAAAAACTGCTGATTTTCGACAAAAGAGATAACACCCCCCCATTACGTCATGCTTCAGAAATGTGGAAAATGGTCCGTTTTCAAATGTTTTATTTTTGAACGTCAGTTCACATTTGTAGGTGGATCATCAGTGTTAGAGCTAAAATTAGCATGTTTAAAGTGATTTTCATGCTTCCAGGGGCCCAAAACACAAGATTTATGGAATGGTTAAAAGTGCATGAAAATGGCCAATTTACTCACTCTGAGTTCTCAAAAAGGGTTTCTTCACCCCGGGAAGTTAATTAAATACCATTTGGAGGCATTTAATGTTCGAGCAAAAACGGCTGATTTTCGACAAAAGAGATAACACCCCCCCATTACGTCATGCTTCAGAAATGTGGAAAATGGTCCGTTTTCAAATGTTTTATTTTTGAACGTCAGTTCACATTTGTAGGTGGATCATCAGTGTTAGAGCTAAAATTAGCATGTTTAAATTGATTTTCATGCTTCCAGGGGCTCGGGAAGTTAATTAAATACCATTTGGAGGCATTTAATGTTCGAGCAAAAACGGCTGATTTTCGACAAAAGAGATAACACCCCCCCATTACGTCATGCTTCAGAAATGTGGAAAATGGTCCGTTTTCAAATGTTTTATTTTTGAACGTCAGTTCACATTTGTAGGTGGATCATCAGTGTTAGAGCTAAAATTAGCATGTTTAAAGTGATTTTCATGCTTCCAGGGGCCCAAAACACAAGATTTATGGAATGGTTAAAAGTGCATGAAAATGGCCAATTTACTCACTCTGAGTTCTCAAAAAGGGTTTCTTCACCCCGGGAAGTTATTAAATACCATTTGAAGGCATTTAATGTTCGAGCAAAAACGGCTGATTTTCGACAAAAGAGATAACACCCCCCCATTACGTCATGCTTCAGAAATGTGGAAAATGGTCCGTTTTCAAATGTTTTATTTTTGAACGTCAGTTCACATTTGTAGGTGGATCATCAGTGTTAGAGCTAAAATTAGCATGTTTAAAGTGATTTTCATGCTTCCAGGGGCTCGGGAAGTTAATTAAATACCATTTGGAGGCATTTAATGTTCGAGCAAAAACGGCTGATTTTCGACAAAAGAGATAACACCCCCCCATTACGTCATGCTTCAGAAATGTGGAAAATGGTCCGTTTTCAAATGTTTTATTTTTGAAAGTCAGTTCACATTTGTAGGTGGATCATCAGTGTTAGAGCTAAAATTAGCATGTTTAAAGTGATTTTCATGCTTCCAGGGGCCCAAAACACAAGATTTATGGAATGGTTAAAAGTGCATGAAAATGGCCAATTTACTCACTCTGAGTTCTCAAAAAGTGTTTCTTCACCCCGGGAAGTTAATTAAATACCATTTGGAGGCATTTAATGTTCGAGCAAAAACGGCTGATTTTCGACAAAAGAGATAACACCCCCCCATTACGTCATGCTTCAGAAATGTGGAAAATGGTCCGTTTTCAAATGTTTTATTTTTGAACGTCAGTTCACATTTGTAGGTGGATCATCAGTGTTAGAGCTAAAATTAGCATGTTTAAAGTGATTTTCATGCTTCCAGGGGCTCGGGAAGTTAATTAAATACCATTTGGAGGCATTTAATGTTCGAGCAAAAACGGCTGATTTTCGACAAAAGAGATAACACCCCCCCATTACGTCATGCTTCAGAAATGTGGAAAATGGTCCGTTTTCAAATGTTTTACTTTTGAACGTCAGTTCACATTTGTAGGTGGATCATCAGTGTTAGAGCTAAAATTAGCATGTTTAAAGTGATTTTCATGCTTCCAGGGGCTCGGGAAGTTAATTAAATACCATTTGGAGGCATTTAATGTTCGAGCAAAAACGGCTGATTTTCGACAAAAGAGATAACACCCCCCCATTACGTCATGCTTCAGAAATGTGGAAAATGGTCCGTTTTTAAATGTTTTATTTTTGAACGTCAGTTCACATTTGTAGGTGGATCATCAGTGTTAGAGCTAAAATTAGCATGTTTAAAGTGATTTTCATGCTTCCAGGGGCCCAAAACACAAGATTAATGGAATGGTTAAAAGTGCATGAAAATGGCCAATTTACTCACTCTGAGTTCTCAAAAAGGGTTTCTTCACCCCGGGAAGTGAAATAAATACCATTTGGAGGCATTTAATGTTCGAGAAGAAACGGCTGATTTTCGACAAAAGAGATAACACCCCCCCATTACGTCATGCTTCAGAAATGTGGAAAATGGTCCGTTTTCAAATGTTTTATTTTTGAACGTCAGTTCACATTTGTAGGTGGATCATCAGTGTTAGAGCTAAAATTAGCATGTTTAAAGTGATTTTCATGCTTCCAGGGGCCCAAAACACAAGATTTATGGAATGGTTAAAAGTGCATGAAAATGGCCAATTTACTCACTCTGAGTTCTCAAAAAGGGTTTCTTCACCCCGGGAAGTTAATTAAATACCATTTGGAGGCATTTAATGTTCGAGCAAAAACGGCTGATTTTCGACAAAAGAGATAACACCCCCCCATTACGTCATGCTTCAGAAATGTGGAAAATGGTCCGTTTTCAAATGTTTTATTTTTGAACGTCAGTTCACATTTGTAGGTGGATCATCAGTGTTAGAGCTAAAATTAGCATGTTTAAAGTGATTTTCATGCTTCCAGGGGCTCGGGAAGTTAATTAAATACCATTTGGAGGCATTTAATGTTCGAGCAAAAACAGCTGATTTTCGACAAAAGAGATAACACCCCCCCATTACGTCATGCTTCAGAAATGTGGAAAATGGTCCGTTTTCAAATGTTTTATTTTTGAACGTCAGTTCACATTTGTAGGTGAATCATCAGTGTTAGAGCTAAAATTAGCATGTTTAAAGTGATTTTCATGCTTCCAGGGGCCCAAAACACAAGATTTATGGAATGGTTAAAAGTGCATGAAAATGGCCAATTTACTCACTCTGAGTTCTCAAAAAGGGTTTCTTCACCCCGGGAAGTTAATTAAATACCATTTGGAGGCATTTAATGTTCGAGCACAAACGGCTGATTTTCGACAAAAGAGATAACACCCCCCCATTACGTCATGCTTCAGAAATGTGGAAAATGGTCCGTTTTCAAATGTTTTATTTTTGAACGTCAGTTCACATTTGTAGGTGGATCATCAGTGTTAGAGCTAAAATTAGCATGTTTAAAGTGATTTTCATGCTTCCAGGGGCTCGGGAAGTTAATTAAATACCATTTGGAGGCATTTAATGTTCGAGCAAAAACGGCTGATTTTCGACAAAAGAGATAACACCCCCCCATTACGTCATGCTTCAGAAATGTGGAAAATGGTCCGTTTTCAAATGTTTTACTTTTGAACGTCAGTTCACATTTGTAGGTGGATCATCAGTGTTAGAGCTAAAATTAGCATGTTTAAAGTGATTTTCATGCTTCCAGGGGCTCGGGAAGTTAATTAAATACCATTTGGAGGCATTTAATGTTCGAGCAAAAACGGCTTATTTTCGACAAAAGAGATAACACCCCCCCATTACGTCATGCTTCAGAAATGTGGAAAATGGTCCGTTTTCAAATGTTTTATTTTTGAACGTCAGTTCACATTTGTAGGTGGATCATCAGTGTTAGAGCTAAAATTAGCATGTTTAAAGTGATTTTCATGCTTCCAGGGGCCCAAAACACAAGATTAATGGAATGGTTAAAAGTGCATGAAAATGGCCAATTTACTCACTCTGAGTTCTCAAAAAGGGTTTCTTCACCCCGGGAAGTGAAATAAATACCATTTGGAGGCATTTAATGTTCGAGCAAAAACGGCTGATTTTCGACAAAAGAGATAACACCCCCCCATTACGTCATGCTTCAGAAATGTGGAAAATGGTCCGTTTTTAAATGTTTTATTTTTGAACGTCAGTTCACATTTGTAGGTGGATCATCAGTGTTAGAGCTAAAATTAGCATGTTTAAAGTGATTTTCATGCTTCCAGGGGCCCAAAACCCAAGATTTATGGAATGGTTAAAAGTGCATGAAAATGGCCAATTTACTCACTCTGAGTTCTCAAAAAGGGTTTCTTCACCCCGGGAAGTTAATTAAATACCATTTGGAGGCATTTAATGTTCGAGCAAAAACGGCTGATTTTCGACAAAAGAGATAACACCCCCCCCCATTACGTCATGCTTCAGAAATGTGGAAAATGGTCCGTTTTCAAATGTTTTATTTTTGAACGTCAGGTCACATTTGTAGGTGGATCATCAGTGTTAGAGCTAAAATTAGCATGTTTAAAGTGATTTTCATGCTTCCAGGGGCTCGGGAAGTTAATTAAATACCATTTGGAGGCATTTAATGTTCGAGCAAAAACGGCTGATTTTCGACAAAAGAGATCACACCCCCCCATTACGTCATGCTTCAGAAATGTGGAAAATGGTCCGTTTTCAAATGTTTTATTTTTGAACGTCAGTTCACATTTGTAGGTGGATCATCAGTGTTAGAGCTAAAATTAGCATGTTTAAAGTGATTTTCATGCTTCCAGGGGCCCAAAACACAAGATTTATGGAATGGTTAAAAGTGCATGAAAATGGCCAATTTACTCACTCTGAGTTCTCAAAAAGGGTTTCTTCACCCCGGGAAGTGAAATAAATACCATTTGGAGGCATTTAATGTTCGAGCAAAAACGGCTGATTTTCGACAAAAGAGATAACACCCCCCCCATTACGTCATGCTTCAGAAATGTGGAAAATGGTCCGCTTTCAAATGTTTTATTTTTGAACGTCAGTTCACATTTGTAGGTGGATCATCAGTGTTAGAGCTAAAATTAGCATGTTTAAAGTGATTTTCATGCTTCCAGGGGCTCGGGAAGTTAATTAAATACCATTTGGAGGCATTTAATGTTCGAGCAAAAACTGCTGATTTTCGACAAAAGAGATAACACCCCCCCATTACGTCATGCTTCAGAAATGTGGAAAATGGTCCGTTTTCAAATGTTTTATTTTTGAACGTCAGTTCACATTTGTAGGTGGATCATCAGTGTTAGAGCTAAAATTAGCATGTTTAAAGTGATTTTCATGCTTCCAGGGGCCCAAAACACAAGATTTATGGAATGGTTAAAAGTGCATGAAAATGGCCAATTTACTCACTCTGAGTTCTCAAAAAGGGTTTCTTCACCCCGGGAAGTTAATTAAATACCATTTGGAGGCATTTAATGTTCGAGCAAAAACGGCTGATTTTCGACAAAAGAGATAACACCCCCCCATTACGTCATGCTTCAGAAATGTGGAAAATGGTCCGTTTTCAAATGTTTTATTTTTGAACGTCAGTTCACATTTGTAGGTGGATCATCAGTGTTAGAGCTAAAATTAGCATGTTTAAATTGATTTTCATGCTTCCAGGGGCTCGGGAAGTTAATTAAATACCATTTGGAGGCATTTAATGTTCGAGCAAAAACGGCTGATTTTCGACAAAAGAGATAACACCCCCCCATTACGTCATGCTTCAGAAATGTGGAAAATGGTCCGTTTTCAAATGTTTTATTTTTGAACGTCAGTTCACATTTGTAGGTGGATCATCAGTGTTAGAGCTAAAATTAGCATGTTTAAAGTGATTTTCATGCTTCCAGGGGCCCAAAACACAAGATTTATGGAATGGTTAAAAGTGCATGAAAATGGCCAATTTACTCACTCTGAGTTCTCAAAAAGGGTTTCTTCACCCCGGGAAGTTATTAAATACCATTTGAAGGCATTTAATGTTCGAGCAAAAACGGCTGATTTTCGACAAAAGAGATAACACCCCCCCATTACGTCATGCTTCAGAAATGTGGAAAATGGTCCGTTTTCAAATGTTTTATTTTTGAACGTCAGTTCACATTTGTAGGTTGATCATCAGTGTTAGAGCTTAAATTAGCATGTTTAAAGTGATTTTCATGCTTCCAGGGGCCCTAAACTTAAGATTTGTGGAATGGTTAAAAGTGCATGAAAATGGCCAATTTACTCACTCTGAGTTCTCAAAAAGGGTTTCTTCACCCCGGGAAGTTATTTAAATACCATTTGGAGGCATTTAATGTTCAAGCAAAAACGGCTGATTTTCGACAAAAGAGATAACACCCCCCATTACGTCATGCTTCAGAAATGTGGAGAATAGTCCGTTTTAGAATGTTTTATTTTTGAAAATCAGTTCACATTTGTAGGTGGATCATCAGTGTTAGAGCTAAAATTAGCATGTTTAAAGTGATTTTCATGCTTCCAGGGGCTCGGGAAGTGAATTAAATACCATTTGGAGGCATTTAATGTTCAAGCAAAAACGGCTGATTTTCGACGAAAGAGATAACACCCCCCCATTACGTCATGCTTCAGAAATGTGGAAAATGGTCCGTTTTCAAATGTTTTATTTTTCAACGTCAGTTCACATTTGTAGGTTGATCATCAGTGTTAGAGCTAAAATTAGCATGTTTAAAGTGATTTTCATGCTTCCAGGGGCCCTAAACACAAGATTTATGGAATGGTTAAAAGTGCATGAAAATGGCCAATTTACTCACTCTGAGTTCTCAAAAAGGGTTTCTTCACCCCGGGAAGTTAATTAAATACCATTTGGGGGCATTTAATGTTCAAGCAAAAACGGCTGATTTTCGAAAAAAGAGATAACACCCCCCCATTACGTCACGCTTCAGAAATGTGGAGAATGGTCCGTTTTCAAATGTTTTATTTTTGAACGTCAGTTCACATTTGTAGGTGGATCATCAGTGTTAGAGCTAAAATTAGCATGTTTAAAGTGATTTTCATGCTTCCAGGGGCTCGGGAAATGAATTAAATACCATTTGGAGGAATTTAATGTTCAAGCAAAAACGGCTGATTTTCGACAAAAGAGATAACACCCCCCCATTACGTCATGCTTCAGAAATGTGGAAAATGGTCCGTTTTCAAATGTTTTATTTTTGAACGTCAGTTCACATTTGTAGGTGGATCATCAGTGTTAGAGCTAAAATTAGCATGTTTAAAGTGATTTTCATGCTTCCAGGGGCCCTAAACACAAGATTTATGGAATGGTTAAAAGTGCATGAAAATGGCCAATTTACTCACTCTGAGTTCTCAAAAAGGGTTTCTTCGACCCGGGAAGTTAATTAAATACCATTTGGAGGCATTTAATGTTCAAGCAAAAACGGCTGATTTTCGACAAAAGAGATAACACCCCCCCATTACGTCATGCTTCAGAAATGTGGAAAATTGTCCGTTTTCAAATGTTTTATTTTTGAACGTCAGTTCACATTTGTAGGTGGATCATCAGTGTTAGAGCTAAAATTTGCATGTTTAAAGTGATTTTCATGCTTCCAGGGGCTCGGGAAGTGAATTAAATACCATTTGGAGGCATTTAATGTTCAAGCAAAAACGGCTGATTTTCGACAAAAGAGATAACACCCCCCCATTACGTCATGCTTCAGAAATGTGGAAAATGGTCCGTTTTCAAATGTTTTATTTTTGAACGTCAGTTCACATTTGTAGGTTGATCATCAGTGTTAGAGCTAAAATTAGCATGTTTAAAGTGATTTTCATGCTTCCAGGGGCCCTAAACACAAGATTTATGGAATGGTTAAAAGTGCATGAAAATGGCCAATTTACTCACTCTGAGTTCTCAAAAAGGATTTCTTCGACCCGGGAAGTTAATTAAATACCATTTGGAGGCATTTAATGTTCAAGCAAAAACGGCTGATTTTCGACAAAAGAGATAACACCCCCCCCCCATTACGTCATGCTTCAGAAATGTGGAAAATGGTCCGTTTTCAAATGTTTTATTTTTGAACGTCAGTTCACATTTGTAGGTGGATCATCAGTGTTAGAGCTAAAATTAGCATGTTTAAAGTGATTTTCATGCTTCCAGGGGCCCTAAACACAAGATTTATGGAATGGTTAAAAGTGCATGAAAATGGCCAATTTACTCACTCTGAGTTCTCAAAAAGGGTTTCTTCGACCCGGGAAGTTAATTAAATACCATTTGGAGGCATTTAATGTTCAAGCAAAAACGGCTGATTTTCGACAAAAGAGATAACACCCCCCCATTACGTCATGCTTCAGAAATGTGGAAAATGGTCCGTTTTCAAATGTTTTATTTTTGAACGTCAGTTCACATTTGTAGGTGTATCATCAGTGTTAGAGCTAAAATTAGCATGTTTAAAGTGATTTTCATGCTTCCAGGGGCTCGGGAAGTGAATTAAATACCATTTGGAGGCATTTAATGTTCAAGCAAAAAGGGCTGATTTTCGACAAAAGAGATAACACGCCCCCATTACGTCATGCTTCAGAAATGTGGAAAATGGTCCATTTTCAAATGTTTTATTTTTGAACGTCAGTTCACATTTGTTGGTTGATCATCAGTGTTAGAGCTAAAATTAGCATGTTTAAAGTGATTTTCATGCTTCCAGGGGCACTAAACACAAGATTTATGGAATGGTTGAAAGTGCATGAAAATGGCCAATTTACTCACTCTGAGTTCTCAAAAAGTGTTTCTTCACCCTGGGATGTTAATTAAATACCATTTGGAGGCATTTAATGTTCAAGCAAAAACGGCTGATTTTCGACAAAAGAGATAACACGCCCCCATTACGTCATGCTTCAGAAATGTGGAAAATGGTCCAATTTCAAATGTTTTATTTTTGAACGTCAGTTCACATTTGTAGGTTGATCATCAGTGTTAGAGCTAAAATTAGCATGTTTAAAGTGATTTTCATGCTTCCAGGGGCACTAAACACAAGATTTATGGAATGGTTAAAAGTGCATGAAAATGGCCAATTTACTCACTCTGAGTTCTAAAAAAGTGTTTCTTCACCCCGGGAAGTTAATTAAATACCATTTGGAGGCATTTAATGTTCAAGCAAAAACGGCTGATTTTCGACAAAAGAGATAACACCCCCCATTACGTCATGCTTCAGAAATGTGGAAAATGGTCCATTTTCAAATGTTTTATTTTTGAACGTCAGTTCACATTTGTAGGTTGATCATCAGTGTTAGAGCTAAAATTAGCATGTTTAAAGTGATTTTCATGCTTCCAGGGGCACTAAACACAAGATTTATGGAATGGTTAAAAGTGCATGAAAATGGCCAATTTACTCACTCTGAGTTCTAAAAAAGTGTTTCTTCACCCCGGGAAGTTAATTAAATACCATTTGGAGGCATTTAATGTTCAAGCAAAAACGGCTGATTTTCGACAAAAGAGATAACACCCCCCATTACGTCATGCTTCAGAAATGTGGAAAATGGTCCGTTTTCAAATGTTTTATTTTTGAACGTCAGTTCACATTTGTAGGTGGATCATCAGTGTTAGAGCTAAAATTAGCATGTTTAAAGTGATTTTCATGCATCCAGGGGCTCGGGAAGTGAATTAAATACCATTTGGAGGCATTTAATGTTCAAGCAAAAAGGGCTGATTTTCGACAAAAGAGATAACACCCCCCCATTACGTCATGCTTCAGAAATGTGGAAAATGGTCCGTTTTCAAATGTTATATTTTTGAACGTCAGTTCACATTTGTAGGTTGATCATCAGTGTTAAAGCTAAAATTAGCAAGTTTAAAGTGATTTTCATGCTTCCAGGGGCCCTAAACACAAGATTTATGGAATGGTTAAAAGTGCATGAAAATGGCCAATTTACTCACTCTGAGTTCTCAAAAAGGGTTTCTTCACCCCGGGAAGTTAATTAAATACCATTTGGAGGCATTTAATGTTCAAGCAAAAACGGCTGATTTTCGACAAAAGAGATAACACCCCCCCATTACGTCATGCTTCAAAAATGTGGAGAATGGTCCGTTTTCAAATGTTTTATTTTTGAACATCAGTTCACATTTGTAGGTGGATCATCAGTGTTAGAGCTAAAATTTGCATGTTTAAAGTGATTTTCATGCTTCCAGGGGCTCGGGAAGTGAATTAAATACCATTTGGAGGCATTTAATGTTCAAGCAAAAACGGCTGATTTTCGACAAAAGAGATAACACCCCCCCATTACGTCATGCTTCAGAAATGTGGAAAATGGTCCGTTTTCAAATGTTTTATTTTTGAACGTCAGTTCACATTTGTAGGTTGATCATCAGTGTTAGAGCTAAAATTAGCATGTTTAAAGTGATTTTCATGCTTCCAGGGGCCCTAAACACAAGATTTATGGAATGGTTAAAAGTGCATGAAAATGGCCAATTTACTCACTCTGAGTTCTCAAAAAGGGTTTCTTCGACCCGGGAAGTTAATTAAATACCATTTGGAGGCATTTAATGTTCAAGCAAAAACGGCTGATTTTCGACAAAAGAGATAACACCCCCCCATTACGTCATGCTTCAGAAATGTGGAAAATGGTCCGTTTTCAAATGTTTTATTTATTAACGTCAGTTCACATTTGTAGGTGTATCATCAGTGTTAGAGCTAAAATTAGCATGTTTAAAGTGATTTTCATGCTTCCAGGGGCTCGGGAAGTGAATTAAATACCATTTGGAGGCATTTAATGTTCAAGCAAAAAGGGCTGATTTTCGACAAAAGAGATAACACGCCCCCATTACGTCATGCTTCAGAAATGTGGAAAATGGTCCATTTTCAAATGTTTTATTTTTGAACGTCAGTTCACATTTGTAGGTTGATCATCAGTGTTAGAGCTAAAATTAGCATGTTTAAAATGATTTTCATGCTTCCAGGGGCACTAAACACAAGATTTATGGAATGGTTAAAAGTGCATGAAAATGGCCAATTTACTCACTCTGAGTTCTCAAAAAGTGTTTCTTCACCCCGGGAAGTTAATTAAATACCATTTGGAGGCATTTAATGTTCAAGCAAAAACGGCTGATTTTCAACAAAAGAGATAACACCCCCCCATTATGTCATGCTTCAGAAATGTGGAGAATGGTCAGTTTTCAAGTGTTTTATTTTTGAACATCAGTTCACATTTGTAGGTGGATCATCAGTGTTAGAGCTAAAATTTGCATGTTTAAAGTGATTTTCTTGCTTCCAGGGGCTCAGGAAGTGAATTAAATACCATTTGGAGGCATTTAATGTTCAAGCAAAAACGGCTGATTTCCGACAAAAGAGATAACACCCCCCAATTACGTCATGCTTCAGAAATGTGGAAAATTGTCCGTTTTCAAATGTTTTATTTTTGAACGTCAGTTCACATTTGTAGGTTGATCATCAGTGTTAGAGCTTAAATTAGCATGTTTACAGTGATTTTCATGCTTCCAGGGGCACTAAACACAAGATTTATGGAATGGTTAAAAATGCATGAAAATGGCCAATTTACTCACTCTGAGTTCTCAAAAAGGGTGTCTTCACCCCGGGAAGTTAATTAAATACCATTTGGAGGCATTTAATGTTCAAGCAAAAACGGCTGATTTTCGACAAAAGAGATAACACCCCCCATTACGTCATGCTTCAGAAATGTGGAAAATGGTCCGTTTTCAAATGTTTTATTTTTGAACGTCAGTTCACATTTGTAGGTGGATCATCAGTGTTAGAGCTAAAATTAGCATGTTTAAAGTGATTTTCATGCTTCCAGGGGCTCGGGAAGTGAATTAAATACCATTTGGAGGCATTTAATGTTCAAGCAAAAAGGGCTGATTTTCGACAAAAGAGATCACACCCCCCATTACGTCATGCTTCAGAAATGTGGAAAATGGTCCGTTTTCAAATGTTTTATTTTTGAACGTCAGTTCACATTTGTAGGTGGATCATCAGTGTTAGAGCTAAAATTAGCATGTATAAAGTGATTTTCATGCTTCCAGGGGCCCAAAACACAAGATTTATGGAATGGTTAAAAGTGCATGAAAATGGCCAATTTACTCACTCTGAGTTCTCAAAAAGGGTTTCTTCACCCCGGGAAGTGAAATAAATACCATTTGGAGGCATTTAATGTTCGAGCAAAAACGGCTGATTTTCGACAAAAGAGATAACACCCCCCCATTACGTCATGCTTCAGAAATGTGGAAAATGGTCCGTTTTCAAATGTTTTATTTTTGAACGTCAGTTCACATTTGTAGGTGGATCATCAGTGTTAGAGTTAAAATTAGCATGTTTAAAGTGATTTTCATGCTTCCAGGGGCTCGGGAAGTTAATTAAATACCATTTGGAGGCATTTAATGTTCGAGCAAAAACTGCTGATTTTCGACAAAAGAGATAACACCCCCCCATTACGTCATGCTTCAGAAATGTGGAAAATGGTCCGTTTTCAAATGTTTTATTTTTGAACGTCAGTTCACATTTGTAGGTGGATCATCAGTGTTAGAGCTAAAATTAGCATGTTTAAAGTGATTTTCATGCTTCCAGGGGCCCAAAACACAAGATTTATGGAATGGTTAAAAGTGCATGAAAATGGCCAATTTACTCACTCTGAGTTCTCAAAAAGGGTTTCTTCACCCCGGGAAGTTAATTAAATACCATTTGGAGGCATTTAATGTTCGAGCAAAAACGGCTGATTTTCGACAAAAGAGATAACACCCCCCCATTACGTCATGCTTCAGAAATGTGGAAAATGGTCCGTTTTCAAATGTTTTATTTTTGAACGTCAGTTCACATTTGTAGGTGGATCATCAGTGTTAGAGCTAAAATTAGCATGTTTAAATTGATTTTCATGCTTCCAGGGGCTCGGGAAGTTAATTAAATACCATTTGGAGGCATTTAATGTTCGAGCAAAAACGGCTGATTTTCGACAAAAGAGATAACACCCCCCCATTACGTCATGCTTCAGAAATGTGGAAAATGGTCCGTTTTCAAATGTTTTATTTTTGAACGTCAGTTCACATTTGTAGGTGGATCATCAGTGTTAGAGCTAAAATTAGCATGTTTAAAGTGATTTTCATGCTTCCAGGGGCCCAAAACACAAGATTTATGGAATGGTTAAAAGTGCATGAAAATGGCCAATTTACTCACTCTGAGTTCTCAAAAAGGGTTTCTTCACCCCGGGAAGTTATTAAATACCATTTGAAGGCATTTAATGTTCGAGCAAAAACGGCTGATTTTCGACAAAAGAGATAACACCCCCCCATTACGTCATGCTTCAGAAATGTGGAAAATGGTCCGTTTTCAAATGTTTTATTTTTGAACGTCAGTTCACATTTGTAGGTGGATCATCAGTGTTAGAGCTAAAATTAGCATGTTTAAAGTGATTTTCATGCTTCCAGGGGCTCGGGAAGTTAATTAAATACCATTTGGAGGCATTTAATGTTCGAGCAAAAACGGCTGATTTTCGACAAAAGAGATAACACCCCCCCATTACGTCATGCTTCAGAAATGTGGAAAATGGTCCGTTTTCAAATGTTTTATTTTTGAAAGTCAGTTCACATTTGTAGGTGGATCATCAGTGTTAGAGCTAAAATTAGCATGTTTAAAGTGATTTTCATGCTTCCAGGGGCCCAAAACACAAGATTTATGGAATGGTTAAAAGTGCATGAAAATGGCCAATTTACTCACTCTGAGTTCTCAAAAAGTGTTTCTTCACCCCGGGAAGTTAATTAAATACCATTTGGAGGCATTTAATGTTCGAGCAAAAACGGCTGATTTTCGACAAAAGAGATAACACCCCCCCATTACGTCATGCTTCAGAAATGTGGAAAATGGTCCGTTTTCAAATGTTTTATTTTTGAACGTCAGTTCACATTTGTAGGTGGATCATCAGTGTTAGAGCTAAAATTAGCATGTTTAAAGTGATTTTCATGCTTCCAGGGGCTCGGGAAGTTAATTAAATACCATTTGGAGGCATTTAATGTTCGAGCAAAAACGGCTGATTTTCGACAAAAGAGATAACACCCCCCCATTACGTCATGCTTCAGAAATGTGGAAAATGGTCCGTTTTCAAATGTTTTACTTTTGAACGTCAGTTCACATTTGTAGGTGGATCATCAGTGTTAGAGCTAAAATTAGCATGTTTAAAGTGATTTTCATGCTTCCAGGGGCTCGGGAAGTTAATTAAATACCATTTGGAGGCATTTAATGTTCGAGCAAAAACGGCTGATTTTCGACAAAAGAGATAACACCCCCCCATTACGTCATGCTTCAGAAATGTGGAAAATGGTCCGTTTTTAAATGTTTTATTTTTGAACGTCAGTTCACATTTGTAGGTGGATCATCAGTGTTAGAGCTAAAATTAGCATGTTTAAAGTGATTTTCATGCTTCCAGGGGCCCAAAACACAAGATTAATGGAATGGTTAAAAGTGCATGAAAATGGCCAATTTACTCACTCTGAGTTCTCAAAAAGGGTTTCTTCACCCCGGGAAGTGAAATAAATACCATTTGGAGGCATTTAATGTTCGAGAAGAAACGGCTGATTTTCGACAAAAGAGATAACACCCCCCCATTACGTCATGCTTCAGAAATGTGGAAAATGGTCCGTTTTCAAATGTTTTATTTTTGAACGTCAGTTCACATTTGTAGGTGGATCATCAGTGTTAGAGCTAAAATTAGCATGTTTAAAGTGATTTTCATGCTTCCAGGGGCCCAAAACACAAGATTTATGGAATGGTTAAAAGTGCATGAAAATGGCCAATTTACTCACTCTGAGTTCTCAAAAAGGGTTTCTTCACCCCGGGAAGTTAATTAAATACCATTTGGAGGCATTTAATGTTCGAGCAAAAACGGCTGATTTTCGACAAAAGAGATAACACCCCCCCATTACGTCATGCTTCAGAAATGTGGAAAATGGTCCGTTTTCAAATGTTTTGTTTTTGAACGTCAGTTCACATTTGTAGGTGGATCATCAGTGTTAGAGCTAAAATTAGCATGTTTAAAGTGATTTTCATGCTTCCAGGGGCTCGGGAAGTTAATTAAATACCATTTGGAGGCATTTAATGTTCGAGCAAAAACAGCTGATTTTCGACAAAAGAGATAACACCCCCCCATTACGTCATGCTTCAGAAATGTGGAAAATGGTCCGTTTTCAAATGTTTTATTTTTGAACGTCAGTTCACATTTGTAGGTGAATCATCAGTGTTAGAGCTAAAATTAGCATGTTTAAAGTGATTTTCATGCTTCCAGGGGCCCAAAACACAAGATTTATGGAATGGTTAAAAGTGCATGAAAATGGCCAATTTACTCACTCTGAGTTCTCAAAAAGGGTTTCTTCACCCCGGGAAGTTAATTAAATACCATTTGGAGGCATTTAATGTTCGAGCACAAACGGCTGATTTTCGACAAAAGAGATAACACCCCCCCATTACGTCATGCTTCAGAAATGTGGAAAATGGTCCGTTTTCAAATGTTTTATTTTTGAACGTCAGTTCACATTTGTAGGTGGATCATCAGTGTTAGAGCTAAAATTAGCATGTTTAAAGTGATTTTCATGCTTCCAGGGGCTCGGGAAGTTAATTAAATACCATTTGGAGGCATTTAATGTTCGAGCAAAAACGGCTGATTTTCGACAAAAGAGATAACACCCCCCCATTACGTCATGCTTCAGAAATGTGGAAAATGGTCCGTTTTCAAATGTTTTACTTTTGAACGTCAGTTCACATTTGTAGGTGGATCATCAGTGTTAGAGCTAAAATTAGCATGTTTAAAGTGATTTTCATGCTTCCAGGGGCTCGGGAAGTTAATTAAATACCATTTGGAGGCATTTAATGTTCGAGCAAAAACGGCTTATTTTCGACAAAAGAGATAACACCCCCCCATTACGTCATGCTTCAGAAATGTGGAAAATGGTCCGTTTTCAAATGTTTTATTTTTGAACGTCAGTTCACATTTGTAGGTGGATCATCAGTGTTAGAGCTAAAATTAGCATGTTTAAAGTGATTTTCATGCTTCCAGGGGCCCAAAACACAAGATTAATGGAATGGTTAAAAGTGCATGAAAATGGCCAATTTACTCACTCTGAGTTCTCAAAAAGGGTTTCTTCACCCCGGGAAGTGAAATAAATACCATTTGGAGGCATTTAATGTTCGAGCAAAAACGGCTGATTTTCGACAAAAGAGATAACACCCCCCCATTACGTCATGCTTCAGAAATGTGGAAAATGGTCCGTTTTTAAATGTTTTATTTTTGAACGTCAGTTCACATTTGTAGGTGGATCATCAGTGTTAGAGCTAAAATTAGCATGTTTAAAGTGATTTTCATGCTTCCAGGGGCCCAAAACCCAAGATTTATGGAATGGTTAAAAGTGCATGAAAATGGCCAATTTACTCACTCTGAGTTCTCAAAAAGGGTTTCTTCACCCCGGGAAGTTAATTAAATACCATTTGGAGGCATTTAATGTTCGAGCAAAAACGGCTGATTTTCGACAAAAGAGATAACACCCCCCCATTACGTCATGCTTCAGAAATGTGGAAAATGGTCCGTTTTCAAATGTTTTATTTTTGAACGTCAGTTCACATTTGTAGGTGGATCATCAGTGTTAGAGCTAAAATTAGCATGTTTAAAGTGATTTTCATGCTTCCAGGGGCTCGGGAAGTTAATTAAATACCATTTGGAGGCATTTAATGTTCGAGCAAAAACGGCTGATTTTCGACAAAAGAGATAACACCCCCCCATTACGTCATGCTTCAGAAATGTGGAAAATGGTCCGTTTTCAAATGTTTTATTTTTGAACGTCAGTTCACATTTGTAGGTGAATCATCAGTGTTAGAGCTAAAATTAGCATGTTTAAAGTGATTTTCATGCTTCCAGGGGCCCAAAACACAAGATTTATGGAATGGTTAAAAGTGCATGAAAATGGCCAATTTACTCACTCTGAGTTCTCAAAAAGGGTTTCTTCACCCCGGGAAGTTAATTAAATACCATTTGGAGGCATTTAATGTTCGAGCAAAAACGGCTGATTTTCGACAAAAGAGATAACACCCCCCCATTACGTCATGCTTCAGAAATGTGGAAAATGGTCCGTTTTCAAATGTTTTATTTTTGAACGTCAGTTCACATTTGTAGGTGGATCATCAGTGTTAGAGCTAAAATTAGCATGTTTAAAGTGATTTTCATGCTTCCAGGGGCTCGGGAAGTTAATTAAATACCATTTGGAGGCATTTAATGTTCGAGCAAAAACGGCTGATTTTCGACAAAAGAGATAACACCCCCCCCCATTACGTCATGCTTCAGAAATGTGGAAAATGGTCCGTTTTCAAATGTTTTATTTTTGAACGTCAGGTCACATTTGTAGGTGGATCATCAGTGTTAGAGCTAAAATTAGCATGTTTAAAGTGATTTTCATGCTTCCAGGGGCTCGGGAAGTTAATTAAATACCATTTGGAGGCATTTAATGTTCGAGCAAAAACGGCTGATTTTCGACAAAAGAGATCACACCCCCCCATTACGTCATGCTTCAGAAATGTGGAAAATGGTCCGTTTTCAAATGTTTTATTTTTGAACGTCAGTTCACATTTGTAGGTGGATCATCAGTGTTAGAGCTAAAATTAGCATGTTTAAAGTGATTTTCATGCTTCCAGGGGCCCAAAACACAAGATTTATGGAATGGTTAAAAGTGCATGAAAATGGCCAATTTACTCACTCTGAGTTCTCAAAAAGGGTTTCTTCACCCCGGGAAGTGAAATAAATACCATTTGGAGGCATTTAATGTTCGAGCAAAAACGGCTGATTTTCGACAAAAGAGATAACACCCCCCCCATTACGTCATGCTTCAGAAATGTGGAAAATGGTCCGCTTTCAAATGTTTTATTTTTGAACGTCAGTTCACATTTGTAGGTGGATCATCAGTGTTAGAGCTAAAATTAGCATGTTTAAAGTGATTTTCATGCTTCCAGGGGCTCGGGAAGTTAATTAAATACCATTTGGAGGCATTTAATGTTCGAGCAAAAACTGCTGATTTTCGACAAAAGAGATAACACCCCCCCATTACGTCATGCTTCAGAAATGTGGAAAATGGTCCGTTTTCAAATGTTTTATTTTTGAACGTCAGTTCACATTTGTAGGTGGATCATCAGTGTTAGAGCTAAAATTAGCATGTTTAAAGTGATTTTCATGCTTCCAGGGGCCCAAAACACAAGATTTATGGAATGGTTAAAAGTGCATGAAAATGGCCAATTTACTCACTCTGAGTTCTCAAAAAGGGTTTCTTCACCCCGGGAAGTTAATTAAATACCATTTGGAGGCATTTAATGTTCGAGCAAAAACGGCTGATTTTCGACAAAAGAGATAACACCCCCCCATTACGTCATGCTTCAGAAATGTGGAAAATGGTCCGTTTTCAAATGTTTTATTTTTGAACGTCAGTTCACATTTGTAGGTGGATCATCAGTGTTAGAGCTAAAATTAGCATGTTTAAATTGATTTTCATGCTTCCAGGGGCTCGGGAAGTTAATTAAATACCATTTGGAGGCATTTAATGTTCGAGCAAAAACGGCTGATTTTCGACAAAAGAGATAACACCCCCCCATTACGTCATGCTTCAGAAATGTGGAAAATGGTCCGTTTTCAAATGTTTTATTTTTGAACGTCAGTTCACATTTGTAGGTGGATCATCAGTGTTAGAGCTAAAATTAGCATGTTTAAAGTGATTTTCATGCTTCCAGGGGCCCAAAACACAAGATTTATGGAATGGTTAAAAGTGCATGAAAATGGCCAATTTACTCACTCTGAGTTCTCAAAAAGGGTTTCTTCACCCCGGGAAGTTATTAAATACCATTTGAAGGCATTTAATGTTCGAGCAAAAACGGCTGATTTTCGACAAAAGAGATAACACCCCCCCATTACGTCATGCTTCAGAAATGTGGAAAATGGTCCGTTTTCAAATGTTTTATTTTTGAACGTCAGTTCACATTTGTAGGTTGATCATCAGTGTTAGAGCTTAAATTAGCATGTTTAAAGTGATTTTCATGCTTCCAGGGGCCCTAAACTTAAGATTTGTGGAATGGTTAAAAGTGCATGAAAATGGCCAATTTACTCACTCTGAGTTCTCAAAAAGGGTTTCTTCACCCCGGGAAGTTATTTAAATACCATTTGGAGGCATTTAATGTTCAAGCAAAAACGGCTGATTTTCGACAAAAGAGATAACACCCCCCATTACGTCATGCTTCAGAAATGTGGAGAATAGTCCGTTTTAGAATGTTTTATTTTTGAAAATCAGTTCACATTTGTAGGTGGATCATCAGTGTTAGAGCTAAAATTAGCATGTTTAAAGTGATTTTCATGCTTCCAGGGGCTCGGGAAGTGAATTAAATACCATTTGGAGGCATTTAATGTTCAAGCAAAAACGGCTGATTTTCGACGAAAGAGATAACACCCCCCCATTACGTCATGCTTCAGAAATGTGGAAAATGGTCCGTTTTCAAATGTTTTATTTTTCAACGTCAGTTCACATTTGTAGGTTGATCATCAGTGTTAGAGCTAAAATTAGCATGTTTAAAGTGATTTTCATGCTTCCAGGGGCCCTAAACACAAGATTTATGGAATGGTTAAAAGTGCATGAAAATGGCCAATTTACTCACTCTGAGTTCTCAAAAAGGGTTTCTTCACCCCGGGAAGTTAATTAAATACCATTTGGGGGCATTTAATGTTCAAGCAAAAACGGCTGATTTTCGAAAAAAGAGATAACACCCCCCCATTACGTCACGCTTCAGAAATGTGGAGAATGGTCCGTTTTCAAATGTTTTATTTTTGAACGTCAGTTCACATTTGTAGGTGGATCATCAGTGTTAGAGCTAAAATTAGCATGTTTAAAGTGATTTTCATGCTTCCAGGGGCCCTAAACACAAGATTTATGGAATGGTTAAAAGTGCATGAAAATGGCCAATTTACTCACTCTGAGTTCTCAAAAAGGATTTCTTCGACCCGGGAAGTTAATTAAATACCATTTGGAGGCATTTAATGTTCAAGCAAAAACGGCTGATTTTCGACAAAAGAGATAACACCCCCCCCCCATTACGTCATGCTTCAGAAATGTGGAAAATGGTCCGTTTTCAAATGTTTTATTTTTGAACGTCAGTTCACATTTGTAGGTGGATCATCAGTGTTAGAGCTAAAATTAGCATGTTTAAAGTGATTTTCATGCTTCCAGGGGCCCTAAACACAAGATTTATGGAATGGTTAAAAGTGCATGAAAATGGCCAATTTACTCACTCTGAGTTCTCAAAAAGGGTTTCTTCGACCCGGGAAGTTAATTAAATACCATTTGGAGGCATTTAATGTTCAAGCAAAAACGGCTGATTTTCGACAAAAGAGATAACACCCCCCCATTACGTCATGCTTCAGAAATGTGGAAAATGGTCCGTTTTCAAATGTTTTATTTTTGAACGTCAGTTCACATTTGTAGGTGTATCATCAGTGTTAGAGCTAAAATTAGCATGTTTAAAGTGATTTTCATGCTTCCAGGGGCTCGGGAAGTGAATTAAATACCATTTGGAGGCATTTAATGTTCAAGCAAAAAGGGCTGATTTTCGACAAAAGAGATAACACGCCCCCATTACGTCATGCTTCAGAAATGTGGAAAATGGTCCATTTTCAAATGTTTTATTTTTGAACGTCAGTTCACATTTGTTGGTTGATCATCAGTGTTAGAGCTAAAATTAGCATGTTTAAAGTGATTTTCATGCTTCCAGGGGCACTAAACACAAGATTTATGGAATGGTTGAAAGTGCATGAAAATGGCCAATTTACTCACTCTGAGTTCTCAAAAAGTGTTTCTTCACCCTGGGATGTTAATTAAATACCATTTGGAGGCATTTAATGTTCAAGCAAAAACGGCTGATTTTCGACAAAAGAGATAACACGCCCCCATTACGTCATGCTTCAGAAATGTGGAAAATGGTCCAATTTCAAATGTTTTATTTTTGAACGTCAGTTCACATTTGTAGGTTGATCATCAGTGTTAGAGCTAAAATTAGCATGTTTAAAGTGATTTTCATGCTTCCAGGGGCACTAAACACAAGATTTATGGAATGGTTAAAAGTGCATGAAAATGGCCAATTTACTCACTCTGAGTTCTAAAAAAGTGTTTCTTCACCCCGGGAAGTTAATTAAATACCATTTGGAGGCATTTAATGTTCAAGCAAAAACGGCTGATTTTCGACAAAAGAGATAACACCCCCCATTACGTCATGCTTCAGAAATGTGGAAAATGGTCCATTTTCAAATGTTTTATTTTTGAACGTCAGTTCACATTTGTAGGTTGATCATCAGTGTTAGAGCTAAAATTAGCATGTTTAAAGTGATTTTCATGCTTCCAGGGGCACTAAACACAAGATTTATGGAATGGTTAAAAGTGCATGAAAATGGCCAATTTACTCACTCTGAGTTCTAAAAAAGTGTTTCTTCACCCCGGGAAGTTAATTAAATACCATTTGGAGGCATTTAATGTTCAAGCAAAAACGGCTGATTTTCGACAAAAGAGATAACACCCCCCATTACGTCATGCTTCAGAAATGTGGAAAATGGTCCGTTTTCAAATGTTTTATTTTTGAACGTCAGTTCACATTTGTAGGTGGATCATCAGTGTTAGAGCTAAAATTAGCATGTTTAAAGTGATTTTCATGCATCCAGGGGCTCGGGAAGTGAATTAAATACCATTTGGAGGCATTTAATGTTCAAGCAAAAAGGGCTGATTTTCGACAAAAGAGATAACACCCCCCCATTACGTCATGCTTCAGAAATGTGGAAAATGGTCCGTTTTCAAATGTTATATTTTTGAACGTCAGTTCACATTTGTAGGTTGATCATCAGTGTTAAAGCTAAAATTAGCAAGTTTAAAGTGATTTTCATGCTTCCAGGGGCCCTAAACACAAGATTTATGGAATGGTTAAAAGTGCATGAAAATGGCCAATTTACTCACTCTGAGTTCTCAAAAAGGGTTTCTTCACCCCGGGAAGTTAATTAAATACCATTTGGAGGCATTTAATGTTCAAGCAAAAACGGCTGATTTTCGACAAAAGAGATAACACCCCCCCATTACGTCATGCTTCAAAAATGTGGAGAATGGTCCGTTTTCAAATGTTTTATTTTTGAACATCAGTTCACATTTGTAGGTGGATCATCAGTGTTAGAGCTAAAATTTGCATGTTTAAAGTGATTTTCATGCTTCCAGGGGCTCGGGAAGTGAATTAAATACCATTTGGAGGCATTTAATGTTCAAGCAAAAACGGCTGATTTTCGACAAAAGAGATAACACCCCCCCATTACGTCATGCTTCAGAAATGTGGAAAATGGTCCGTTTTCAAATGTTTTATTTTTGAACGTCAGTTCACATTTGTAGGTTGATCATCAGTGTTAGAGCTAAAATTAGCATGTTTAAAGTGATTTTCATGCTTCCAGGGGCCCTAAACACAAGATTTATGGAATGGTTAAAAGTGCATGAAAATGGCCAATTTACTCACTCTGAGTTCTCAAAAAGGGTTTCTTCGACCCGGGAAGTTAATTAAATACCATTTGGAGGCATTTAATGTTCAAGCAAAAACGGCTGATTTTCGACAAAAGAGATAACACCCCCCCATTACGTCATGCTTCAGAAATGTGGAAAATGGTCCGTTTTCAAATGTTTTATTTATTAACGTCAGTTCACATTTGTAGGTGTATCATCAGTGTTAGAGCTAAAATTAGCATGTTTAAAGTGATTTTCATGCTTCCAGGGGCTCGGGAAGTGAATTAAATACCATTTGGAGGCATTTAATGTTCAAGCAAAAAGGGCTGATTTTCGACAAAAGAGATAACACGCCCCCATTACGTCATGCTTCAGAAATGTGGAAAATGGTCCATTTTCAAATGTTTTATTTTTGAACGTCAGTTCACATTTGTAGGTTGATCATCAGTGTTAGAGCTAAAATTAGCATGTTTAAAATGATTTTCATGCTTCCAGGGGCACTAAACACAAGATTTATGGAATGGTTAAAAGTGCATGAAAATGGCCAATTTACTCACTCTGAGTTCTCAAAAAGTGTTTCTTCACCCCGGGAAGTTAATTAAATACCATTTGGAGGCATTTAATGTTCAAGCAAAAACGGCTGATTTTCAACAAAAGAGATAACACCCCCCCATTATGTCATGCTTCAGAAATGTGGAGAATGGTCAGTTTTCAAGTGTTTTATTTTTGAACATCAGTTCACATTTGTAGGTGGATCATCAGTGTTAGAGCTAAAATTTGCATGTTTAAAGTGATTTTCTTGCTTCCAGGGGCTCAGGAAGTGAATTAAATACCATTTGGAGGCATTTAATGTTCAAGCAAAAACGGCTGATTTCCGACAAAAGAGATAACACCCCCCAATTACGTCATGCTTCAGAAATGTGGAAAATTGTCCGTTTTCAAATGTTTTATTTTTGAACGTCAGTTCACATTTGTAGGTTGATCATCAGTGTTAGAGCTTAAATTAGCATGTTTACAGTGATTTTCATGCTTCCAGGGGCACTAAACACAAGATTTATGGAATGGTTAAAAATGCATGAAAATGGCCAATTTACTCACTCTGAGTTCTCAAAAAGGGTGCCTTCACCCCGGGAAGTTAATTAAATACCATTTGGAGGCATTTAATGTTCAAGCAAAAACGGCTGATTTTCGACAAAAGAGATAACACCCCCCATTACGTCATGCTTCAGAAATGTGGAAAATGGTCCGTTTTCAAATGTTTTATTTTTGAACGTCAGTTCACATTTGTAGGTGGATCATCAGTGTTAGAGCTAAAATTAGCATGTTTAAAGTGATTTTCATGCTTCCAGGGGCTCGGGAAGTGAATTAAATACCATTTGGAGGCATTTAATGTTCAAGCAAAAAGGGCTGATTTTCGACAAAAGAGATAACACCCCCCCATTACGTCATGCTTCAGAAATGTGGAAAATGGTCCGTTTTCAAATGTTATATTTTTGAACGTCAGTTCACATTTGTAGGTTGATCATCAGTGTTAGAGCTAAAATTAGCATGTTTAAAGTGATTTTCATGCTTCCAGGGGCACTAAACACAAGATTTATGGAATGGTTAAAAGTGCATGAAAATGGCCAATTTACTCACTCTGAGTTCTCAAAAAGGGTTTCTTCACCCCCGGAAGTTAATTAAATACCACTTGGAGGCATTTAATGTTCAAGCAAAAACGGCTGATTTTCGACAAAAGAGATAACACCCCCCCATTACGTCATGCTTCAGAAATGTGGAGAATGGTCCGTTTTAAAATGTTTTATTTTTGAACATCAGTTCACATTTGTAGGTGGATCATCAGTGTTAGAGCTAAAATTAGCATGTTTAAAGTGATTTTCATGCTTCCAGGGGCGCGGGAAGTGAATTAAATACCATTTGGAGGCATTTAATGTTCAAGCAAAAACGGCTGATTTTCGACAAAAGAGATAACACCCCCCCATTACGTCAGGCTTCAGAAATGTGGAAAATGGTCCGTTTTCAAATGTTTTATTTTTGAACGTCAGTTCACATTTGTAGGTTGATCATCAGTGTTAGAGCTAAAATTAGCATGTTTAAAGTGATTTTCATGCTTCCAGGGGCCCTAAACACAAGATTTATGGAATGGTTAAAAGTGCATGAAAATGGTCAATTTACTCACTCTGAGTTCTCAAAAAGGGTTTCTTCGACCCGGGAAGTTAATTAAATACCATTTGGAGGCATTTAATGTTCAAGCAAAAACGGCAGATTTTCGACAAAAGAGATAACACCCCCCCATTACGTCATGCTTCAGAAATGTGGAAAATGGTCCGTTTTCAAATGTTTTATTTTTGAACGTCAGTTCACATTTGTAGGTGTATCATCAGTGTTAGAGCTAAAATTAGCATGTTTAAAGTGATTTTCATGCTTCCAGGGGCCCTAAACACAAGATTTATGGAATGGTTAAAAGTGCATGAAAATGGTCAATTTACTCACTCTGAGTTCTCAAAAAGGGTTTCTTCGACCCGGGAAGTTAATTAAATACCATTTGGAGGCATTTAATGTTCAAGCAAAAACGGCAGATTTTCGACAAAAGAGATAACACCCCCCCATTACGTCATGCTTCAGAAATGTGGAAAATGGTCCGTTTTCAAATGTTTTATTTTTGAACGTCAGTTCACATTTGTAGGTGTATCATCAGTGTTAGAGCTAAAATTAGCATGTTTAAAGTGATTTTCATGCTTCCAGGGGCTCGGGAAGTGAATTAAATACCATTTGGAGGCATTTAATGTTCAAGCAAAAAGGGCTGATTTTCGACAAAAGAGATAACACGCCCCCATTACGTCATGCTTCAGAAATGTGGAAAATGGTCCATTTTCAAATGTTTTATTTTTGAACGTCAGTTCACATTTGTAGGTTGATCATCAGTGTTAGAGCTAAAATTAGCATGTTTAAAGTGATTTTCATGCTTCCAGGGGCACTAAACACAAGATTTATGGAATGGTTAAAAGTGCATAAAAATGGCCAATTTACTCACTCTGAGTTCTCAAAAAGTGTTTCTTCACCCCGGGAAGTTAATTAAATACCATTTGGAGGCATTTAATGTTCAAGCAAAAACGGCTGATTTTCAACAAAAGAGATAACACCCCCCATTATGTCATGCTTCAGAAATGTGGAGAATCGTCCGTTTTCAAGTGTTTTATTTTTGAACATCAGTTCACATTTGTAGGTGGATCATCAGTGTTAGAGCTAAAATGTGCATGTTTAAAGTGATTTTCATGCTTCCAGGGGCTCAGGAAGTGAATTAAATACCATTTGGAGGCATTTAATGTTCAAGCAAAAACGGCTGATTTCCGACAAAAGAGATAACACCCCCCAATTACGTCATGCTTCAGAAATGTGGAAAATTGTCCGTTTTCAAATGTTTTATTTTTGAACGTCAGTTCACATTTGTAGGTTGATCATCAGTGTTAGAGCTTAAATTAGCATGTTTAAAGTGATTTTCATGCTTCCAGGGGCACTAAACACAAGATTTATGGAATGGTTAAAAATGGCCAATTTACTCACTCTGAGTTCTCAAAAAGGGTGTCTTCACCCCGGGAAGTTAATTAAATACCATTTGGAGGCATTTAATGTTCAAGCAAAAACGGCTGATTTTCGACAAAAGAGATAACACCCCCCATTACGTCATGCTTCAGAAATGTGGAAAATGGTCCGTTTTCAAATGTTTTATTTTTGAACGTCAGTTCACATTTGTAGGTGGATCATCAGTGTTAGAGCTAAAATTAGCATGTTTAAAGTGATTTTCATGCTTCCAGGGGCTCGGGAAGTGAATTAAATACCATTTGGAGGCATTTAATGTTCAAGCAAAAAGGGCTGATTTTCGACAAAAGAGATAACACCCCCCCATTACGTCATGCTTCAGAAATGTGGAAAATGGTCCGTTTTCAAATGTTATATTTTTGAACGTCAGTTCACATTTGTAGGTTGATCATCAGTGTTAGAGCTAAAATTAGCATGTTTAAAGTGATTTTCATGCTTCCAGGGGCACTAAACACAAGATTTATGGAATGGTTAAAAGTGCATGAAAATGGCCAATTTACTCACTCTGAGTTCTCAAAAAGGGTTTCTTCACCCCCGGAAGTTAATTCAATACCATTTGGAGGCATTTAATGTTCAAGCAAAAACGGCTGATTTTCGACAAAAGAGATAACACCCCCCCATTACGTCATGCTTCAGAAATGTGGAAAATGGTCCGTTTTCAAATGTTATATTTTTGAACGTCAGTTCACATTTGTAGGTTGATCATCAGTGTTAAAGCTAAAATTAGCAAGTTTAAAGTGATTTTCATGCTTCCAGGGGCCCTAAACACAAGATTTATGGAATGGTTAAAAGTGCATGAAAATGGCCAATTTACTCACTCTGAGTTCTCAAAAAGGGTTTCTTCACCCCGGGAAGTTAATTAAATACCATTTGGAGGCATTTAATGTTCAAGCAAAAACGGCTGATTTTCGACAAAAGAGATAACACCCCCCCATTACGTCATGCTTCAAAAATGTGGAGAATGGTCCGTTTTCAAATGTTTTATTTTTGAACATCAGTTCACATTTGTAGGTGGATCATCAGTGTTAGAGCTAAAATTTGCATGTTTAAAGTGATTTTCATGCTTCCAGGGGCTCGGGAAGTGAATTAAATACCATTTGGAGGCATTTAATGTTCAAGCAAAAACGGCTGATTTTCGACAAAAGAGATAACACCCCCCCATTACGTCATGCTTCAGAAATGTGGAAAATGGTCCGTTTTCAAATGTTTTATTTTTGAACGTCAGTTCACATTTGTAGGTTGATCATCAGTGTTAGAGCTAAAATTAGCATGTTTAAAGTGATTTTCATGCTTCCAGGGGCCCTAAACACAAGATTTATGGAATGGTTAAAAGTGCATGAAAATGGCCAATTTACTCACTCTGAGTTCTCAAAAAGGGTTTCTTCGACCCGGGAAGTTAATTAAATACCATTTGGAGGCATTTAATGTTCAAGCAAAAACGGCTGATTTTCGACAAAAGAGATAACACCCCCCCATTACGTCATGCTTCAGAAATGTGGAAAATGGTCCGTTTTCAAATGTTTTATTTATTAACGTCAGTTCACATTTGTAGGTGTATCATCAGTGTTAGAGCTAAAATTAGCATGTTTAAAGTGATTTTCATGCTTCCAGGGGCTCGGGAAGTGAATTAAATACCATTTGGAGGCATTTAATGTTCAAGCAAAAAGGGCTGATTTTCGACAAAAGAGATAACACGCCCCCATTACGTCATGCTTCAGAAATGTGGAAAATGGTCCATTTTCAAATGTTTTATTTTTGAACGTCAGTTCACATTTGTAGGTTGATCATCAGTGTTAGAGCTAAAATTAGCATGTTTAAAATGATTTTCATGCTTCCAGGGGCACTAAACACAAGATTTATGGAATGGTTAAAAGTGCATGAAAATGGCCAATTTACTCACTCTGAGTTCTCAAAAAGTGTTTCTTCACCCCGGGAAGTTAATTAAATACCATTTGGAGGCATTTAATGTTCAAGCAAAAACGGCTGATTTTCAACAAAAGAGATAACACCCCCCCATTATGTCATGCTTCAGAAATGTGGAGAATGGTCAGTTTTCAAGTGTTTTATTTTTGAACATCAGTTCACATTTGTAGGTGGATCATCAGTGTTAGAGCTAAAATTTGC